>NW_027601656.1:0-92000 GCF_053455715.1 Rhinoraja longicauda
GTGATGTTTCAAGTGTGGACCCTTCTTCAGACAAGGGGGGGGGGGGGAGGTGAAGAGCTGGTATGAATCAGGACCTGATCTTTTAATTGGTTAGAGCCGATATGCAAAACAGTGCAACCCTGTATATCTCGCACACAAAATGATGTAAATTTTACCATGAATGACAGAAATAAAAAGTGTTATCCTTGTTTGTGAAGTTCATTTTTGAATGATGTAAAATTGAAGGGGGTTGGTGCAATATACTGCTAACCCACAAATGTGTCGTTATGAGATATTCACATTTGAAAAATCCATAAATCACAAAAAATACAAGAAGGTGCCTATGTTATTTGACCAACTTATCGGTCAAATTTAAACATGAAATGTTTACAGGTTGTTGGGTAGTGGGTAAGGATCGTGTAAATGCATGTCAGTATCACAAAATGCTGGAGTAACTCAGCAGGTCAGTCAGCATCTCACCCACTGCTCCCTCTGCCCCGACTCTCTCCCTCCCCCACTATCTCTCTCCCCCCCACTCCCTCACTCTCTCCCCCCCCCCCCAACTCTCTCCCACCCCTCTCCCAGTGATGGTCACTGTATTTTTCTGTTTTATAAATAATTGTACACCTACGATATATATATATTCCAATATTTCAAGCTCTTTTTAAAACTTGAATATTATTTATTTGTTGCGATATAAAGCACAGCAACAGAAGATGACTAAGAAGGCAAGCAACAGAAGATGACTAAGAAGGCAATACGGGGGTCAAATTTAAACATGAAATGTTTACAGGTTGTTGGGTAGTGGGTAAGGATCGTGTTAATGCATGTCAGTATCACAAAATGCTGGAGTAACTCAGCAGGTCAGTCAGCATCTCACCCACTGCTCCCTCTGCCCCGACTCTCTCCCCCCCCACTCTCACCGCCCCCTCACTCTCCCCACCCCCCCACTATCTCTCTCCCCCCCACTCCCTCACTCTCTCCCCCCCCCCCCCAACTCTCTCCCACCCCTCTCCCAGTGATGGTCACTGTATTTTTCTGTTTTATAAATAATTGTACACCTATGATATATATATATTCCAATATTTCAAGCTCTTTTTAAAACTTGAATATTATTTATTTGTTGCGATATAAAGCACAGCAACAGAAGATGACTAAGAAGGCAATACGGGGAGAAAAGATGAGGTACGAGGGTAAACTAGCTAATAATATAAAGGAGGATAGTAAAAGCTTTTTTAGGTATGTAAAGAGGAAAAAAATAGTCAAGGCAAATGTGGGTCCCTTGAAGACAGAAGCGGGGGAATTTATTATGGGAAACAAGGAAATGGCAGACGAGTTGAACCGGTACTTTGGATCTGTCTTCACTGAGGAAGATACAAGCAATCTCCCAGATGTTCTAGTGGGCAGAGATCCTAGGGTGACGGAGGAACTGAAGGAAATCCACATTAGGCAGGAAATGGTGTTGGGTAGACTGATGGGACTGAAGGCTGATAAATCCCCAGGGCCTGATGGTCTGCATCCCAGAGTACTTAAGGAGGTGGCGCTAGAAATTGTGGACGCATTGGTGATCATTTTCCAATGTTCTATAGATTCAGGATCAGTTCCTGTGGATTGGAGGGTAGCTAATGTTGTCCCACTTTTTAACAAAGGAGGGAGAGAGAAAACGGGAAATTATAGACCAGTTAGTCTGACATCAGTGGTGGGGAAGATGCTGGAGTCAATTATAAAAGACAAAATTGCGGAGCATTTGGATAGTAGTAACAGGATTGTTCCGAGTCAGCATGGATTTACGAAGGGGAAATGATGCTTGACTAATCTTCTGGAATTCTTTGAGGATGTAACCAGGAAAATTGACAGGGGAGAGCCGGTGGATGTGGTATACCTTGACTTTCAGAAAGTCTTTGACAAGGTTCCACATAGGAGATTAGTGGGCAAAATTAGAGCACATGGTATTGGAGGTAGGGCACTGACATGGATAGAAAATTGGTTGACAGACAGAAAGCAAAGAGTGGGGATAAATGGGTCCCTTTCAGAATGGCAGGCAGTAACTAGTGGGGTACCGCAAGGCTCGGTGCTGGGACCGCAGCTATTTACAATATACATTAATGACTTGGATGAAGGGATTAAAAGTACCATTAGCAAATTTGCAAATGATACAAAGCTGGGTGGTAGTGTGAACTGTGAGGAAGATGCTATGAGGTTGCAGGGTGACTTGGACAGGTTGTGTGAGTGGGCGGATGCATGGCAGATGCAGTTTAATGTGGATAAGTGTGAGGTTATCCATTCTCTGCCACAGATGCCAGTGGTATCCAAATCACTGGATGGATTTAAGAGACAGTTAGATAGGGGCTAGTGGAATCAAGGGATATGGGGAAAAGGCAGGCACAGGTTACTGACTGTGGATGATCAGCCATGATCACAATGAATGGCAGTGCTGGTGCTGGTTCGAAGGGCCAAATGGCCTCCTCCAGCACCTATTTTCTACGTTTCTATTATTAAGAAATTGGACACGTTAGAGGCAGGAAACATGTTCCTAATGTTGGGGGAGTCCAGAACCAGGGGCCACAGTTTAAGAATAAAGGGTAGGCCATTTAGAACGGAGATGAGGAAAACCTTTTTCACTCAGAGAGTTGTAAATCTGTGGAATTCTCTGCCTCAGAAGGCAGTGGAGGCCAATTCTCTGGATGCTTTCAAGAAAGAGCTAGATAATGATAGCGGAGACAGAGAGTATGGGGAGAGGGCAGGAACGGGGTACTGATTGTGAATGATCAGCCATGATCACATTGAATAGCAGTCCTGGCTCGAAGGGCCGAATGGCCTACTCCTGCACCTCTTGTCTATTGCCTATTGGAGCACTGCACTGTGGGACGGGCGATGAGGATGGAGCACTGCGCTGTGGGAGGGGCGGTGAGGAGGGAGCACTGTGCTGTGGGAGGGGCGGTGAGGAGGGAGCACTGTGCTGTGAGGGAGGCAGTGAGGAGTGAGCACTGTGCTGTGGGAGGGGCAGTGAGGTGGCAGCGCTGCGGGAGGGGCTGTGAGGAAGGAGCGCTGCGCTGTGGGAGAGGCAGTGAGGAGGGAGCACTACACTGTGGGAGGGGCGGTGAGGAGGGAGCGCTGCGCTGTGGGAGGGGCGGTGAGGAGGGAGCGCTGCGCTGTGGGAGGGGCAGTGAGGAGGGAGCGCCGTGTTGTGGAAGGGCTGATGATGAGGAAGCGCTGTTCTATGAGAGGAACTGTTCAATCCTTCCCCGCAGACATCCCCTGTCCCTGAGTCTCTCCTCAATTCCCCTCAAACCATCCTCCCTCACAGACCCTACTCCCTCACAACTCAGACCCTCCTGCCCTCGGTCCCTCACAACAGTCCCCCCTCCCAGGGTCCCGGGCCGAAACGTCACCTATCCATGTCCTCCACAGATGCTGCCTGACCCGCTGAGTTACTCCAGTGCTCTGTGTTTTTTATTTGTAATCCAGCATCTGCAGTTCCTTGTGTCTCCCCTCCATTTCCTGATGCTGCCCTCGCCCTCCCTCCCGCCCGCACTCACCAGGGTCCCACACACACACACACGCACTCGTCGCCCACCGCGGGAACCTCACGGCGGCCGGAGGAGCAGGGACCAGGTCACAAGCGCATCGGACACAGACAGACTGGGGAAACAGCTCGCATGAGCCGCGTGTGTATTGATGCAGCGCTGCAGAGGGTGAAGCCGGCCGGCCACACACACACATTCTCAAAGTGTACCAGTGGAGTGAAATGGAAGGATCGAACCAAGGACCTGGTCTCAGAAAGCATATACATTTCATGTGGGGAAAAAAACTCATGTCAGCATGCATCATTAGAAAAGGGCAAAAAGGAAAAACGTAGGTAAATTATATTTTGTACAAACCATTGGCAAGCACGGGCTCATAATTCCGCTTCACGTTGTTATAACCGAGCTTCTCCAAGTCACTTATTTCTTCAAACTCTTCCTTGGAAAAATAGCCCGCAATGTCTTTGAAATGGTCAGCATCCTGGAAAAACAAACATTGTATCTGATACACTTTGGTGCATAATCTGTAACCATCAGATATTAATTCCAAAACAGATTTGAAAATATCATTTTTTTACTTAATACAGGACAATTCCAGGATAAAGAATCACAACTTAAAATTAAAGGGTAACTTCTTCAGGATAGAAATTATATATTTCTTCACTCAGAATATTGTGAGTTTTTTTTCTATGGTTGAAAGAAATCAGCTGTTAATTACATTCCAGCAAGATCAACACATTATTGATTCCAATAAGTAATAAACCATATCACAGTAAGAGAGGAAATTGCGTTTAGTGTGCAGGTCAGGCGTGATCTGCCTGAAAGGTCCAGACCCAAAATGTTGCCTGTCAAGATTCAAGATTGCAGCTTCCAGCCAACAGACATCAGTGTCTACATTTCTGGCAATGAAGAGTGACAATCATGGGCTTCCCCCACACTGAAGTCAGGAGAAGCACACAGTGGCTGCTGCAAAACCACTAGTATAAAAAGGAATAAATTGTCAGAGATAATCAGCAAGTCAGGCAGCATCTGTGGAGGTAGAAACGGAGTGAATGTTTCAGGTTAATATTCTTTCCTCACAGATGGGGAAAGTTGCCAGATGGAGACAGACAACTAGAAGGGTGAGGGAGATGGTCTGAATGGCCTCCCAGATCAATATTAATGTCAGTGATCCACTCCAGAGCCCAGGGAACTCATCCACTCCTCATTGACACCAATTCCTGGGGTTGGGATGGTCTGAGAAGGAGCAGCAGCATTTTCCCCGTTCCCAGGCCCCTGAGAGGACATTTATCCGGCATCTTCTGCCCACTCTCCATGTTAAAGCTCCCTGGAGTCTCACCTCTGAGCCCTGCATCCCAGACATGGTCTCGTCTCCTTCAGCAGCACTTCGGCTCCCTTCCTGAGCTCAGATAACCACTTCACACCTCACCTCAACTAAACCTCACCTCGGCTAAACCTCACCTCAGCTAAACCTCACCCATTGAATAAATCCTTGCCTCGACTCAACTTTATCTCACTAAATGTCGCCCCTCAACTAAACACACCTCACTACTAAATTTCACCTCACACCTAAACCAACAAAACCCCTTGCCTGGACTAAACCTCACACCTCACGACTAAACTTCTCCTCACTCCTAAACCTCGTCTCAACATAAATCTCACCACAACTAAACTTTACCTCAACAAAACCTCGCCCCTCAATGATAAACCCTTGCCTTGACTAAAATTCATCTCACACCTAAACCGCATGACTAAACCGGGCCTCAACTAAAACTCAATTAACTAAATTGCACTAAACCTCACACCTCCACTTACCCCTTCCGACTAAACTTCACACCTCACTAAATCTCACCTCACTAAACTGCGCCTCGACTAAACTTTACCTCAACTAAACCTCCCACCTCACAACCAAACCACCTCACACCTGAACTTTGCCACGACTAAAGCTCACACCTCGACTAAACCCTTCGCCTCACGACTTAAACCTCACCTCAACTAAACCTCGGCTCGACTAAACCTCCCCTCGACAAAACACTTTGCCTTGACTAAACCCCTCACCTCAACTAAACCTTGCCTCAGCTAAATTTCACACAACTAAACCTCCCCTCAACTAAACTTCGCCCCTCAACTAAACGTCACACTTCACTACCAAACCACCTCACACCTAAACCCTTCCCCTTGACCAAACCTCACCTCAGTTAAACCTCCCAACTCAGCTAAATTTTACAACCCACTAAAACTTAAACTCGACTAAACTCCGCCTCACATCTAATCCCCGCCTCGACTAAACCTCGTACCTCATGACTAAACCTCACCTCAGCTAAACCTCACCTCAGCTAAACCTCACACCTCGACTAAACCTCACACCTCGACTAAATCCTCACACCTCGACTAAATCCTCGCCTCGACTAAACTTTACCTCACTAAATGTCACCCCTCAACTAAACACACCTCACTACTATATACACCTCATACCTAAACCAACTAAACCTTTCACCTCCACTAAACCACACTTCACGACTAAACTTCTCCTCACGACTAAACCTCGCCTCAACCTAAACCACGCCTCGACTAAATCCCTCGCCTTGACTAAACCCCTCGCCTCGATTAAGCCCCTCGCCTCGACTAAACCCCTCGCCTCGACTAAACCCCTCGCCTCGACTAAACCCCTCGCCTCGACTAAACCCCTCGCCTCGACTAAACCCCTCGCCTCGACTAAACCCCTCGCCTCGACTAAACCCCAGCCTCGACTAAACCCCAACCTCGTCTAAACCCCTCGCCTTGACTAATTCCCTCGCCTCGACTAAACCCCTCACCTTGACTAAACCCCAGCCTCGACTAAACCCCACACCTCGACTAAACCACAGCCTCAACTAATGTTCACCTCACACCCAATCCTAGCCTCCACTGAACTTTACCTCAACCAAAGATACTAGAGGAACAAGGTTGACCACTCGACCCTAAAAACCGTAGTACGTCATGACGCCATTTTAGTGGGCAGAAACTTGCGGAAATCATTTAAAAAGAAAAATAACAAAAATCTGTGCATTGATAGATGACATATTCTGCATTTTAATGGTATCATCACACACACTGTTCCCCCACAACACTGATTACACTGCGAGAGGCAGAGCGGGGGGGGGGGGGGGGGGGGGGGTTGCCCACTAAAATGGCTCCTTTGCGCACTACACTACAGTACGGGCTATTTCAACGGACTGGTTCATCTTGTTCCTCCAGTATCTTTGATCCCGACTCAACCTCTCCACTAATCGCCGCCTCTCTCCCGCTCCCGCTATTTATAGCCCCCCCCCCCCCGGGCCGTTGGCGGCGCGTCACGTGAGCGGAGCGGCTCCAACCAGAGCGCGGGTCACGCGGACAGCTCGAGCCCTCGGCGGCAAAAGGCGCCAAAATCCGTCGCAGGTCGCCCGCTGTCCTCGCTTTCCCGCCGCCGGTGGGGAGGAGTGGCTGCGGCCGCGGGCGGAGCAGTGGGGTGCGGGGCGAGCGCGGAGAGCGGCGCAGGCGCACTCCCCGAGAGAGCCGGGGGGGAGGGGCGCAGTGCGCTAACGATGACGTCGAGCCCCTGCCGCGCCGCCCGCCCGCGGCTGCAGCCCCCCCCCCCCCCTCTCTCGGCGGCGGGAAAGCGAGGACGGCGGGCGACTCGCAACGGCTTTTGCCGGCGAGGGCTCGACCTGTCCACGTGACCCGCGCTCTGGTTGGAGCCGCTCACGTGACGCGCCGCCAACGGCCGGTGGGGGGGGGGGGGGGGGCTATAAATAGCGGGAGCGGGAGAGAGGCGGCGATTTGTCGAGGCGGGGATTAGGTGTGAGGTGGAGTTTAGTGGTGAGGTGGAGTTTAGTGGTGAGGCGGAGTTTAGTGGTGAGGCGGAGTTTAGTGGTGAGGCGGAGTTTAGTGGTGAGGCGGAGTTTAGTGGTGAGGCGGAGTTTAGTGGTGAGGCGGAGTTTAGTGGTGAGGCGGAGTTTAGTGGTGAGGCGGAGTTTAGTGGTGAGGTGGAGTTTAGTGGTGAGGTGGGAGGTTTAGTTGAGGTAAAGTTTAGTCTTGCTCAATTTAGTGAGGTGAGATTCAGTGAGTTTTGCGCATTAATGAAATTTAGTTAATTGAGATTTAGTTGAGGTGAGGATTAGATGAGGTGGGGTTTAGCCAAGGTTTAGACGAGGTTTAGTTGAGGTAAATTTTAGTCGTGAGGTGGGAGGTTTAGTTGAGGTGAGGTGGGGTTTAGCCAAGGCGGTTTAGTGAGGTGAGATTTAGTGAGGTAAAGTTTAGTGGAGGAGAGGGTTTTGTTGAGGTGTGGGGTTGAGTCAAGGTGAGGTGAGGTTTGGGTTGAGGTGAGATTTAGTTGAGGTGAGGATTAGACGAGGTGAGGTTTAGTTGAGGTAAATTTTAGTCGTGAGGTGGGAGGTTTAGTTGAGGTAAAGTTTAGTCTTGTGCAGTTTAGTGAGGTGAGATTCAGTGAGTTTTGAGGTTTAGTGAAATTTAGTTAATTGAGATTTAGTTGAGGCGAGGTTTAGACAAGGTGAGGTTTAGTCGAGGCGAGGTTTAAGAGTGAGAAGAAGATTAGTCGTGAGGTGTGAGATTTAGTGGAGGTGAGGGGTTTAGGTGTGAGGTGAAATATAGTAGTGAGGTGTGTTTAGTTGAGGGGCGACGTTTATTGAGGTAAAGTTTAGTCAAGGCGAGGATTTAGTCGAGGTGTCAGGTTTAGTCGAGGTGGGGTTTCATCGAGGTGGGGTTTAGTCAAGGCGGGGTTTAGTCGAGGTGGGGTTTAGTGAAGGAGGGGTTTAGTCGAAGTGGGGTGTTGCCGAGGTGAGATTTAGTCGAGGTTAGGTGTGAAGTGAGTGGCTGAGCTCAGGATGGGAGACGCTGTTGAAGGAGACGAGACCATGTCTGGGATGCAGGGCTCAGAGGTGAGACTCCAGGGAGCTTTGACATGGAGAGTGGGCAGAAGATGCCGGATAAATGTCCTCTCGGGAGCCTGGGAACGGGGAAATTGCTGCTGCTCCTTCTCAGATCATCACCACCCCAGGAATTGGTGTCAATGAGAATCGGATGAGATCCTTGGTCTCTGAAGTGGATCACAGACATTAATAATTGGTCTGGAAGGCCATTCAGACCATCTCCCTCATCCTTCTAGTTGTCTGTCTCCATCTGGCAAACTTTCCCCAGATGTGAGGAAAGAATATTAACCTGAAACATTCACTCTGTTTCTACCTCCACAGATGCTGCCTGGCTTGCTGATTATTATCTCGGGCAATTTATTTTTTTACAATAGTGTTTTTACAGGAGCCACTGTGTGCTTCTCCTGATTTCAGTGTGGGGGAAGTCCATGATTGTCAATGTCTTCATTGTCAGAAATGTAGACACTGATGTCTGTTGGCTGGAAGCTGCAATCTTGAATCTTGACAGGCAACATTTTGGGTCTGGACCTTTCAGGCAGATCACGCCAGACCTGCACTCTAAATGCAGTTTCCTCTCTTACTGTGATATGGTTTATTACTTCTTTGAATAAATAATGTGTTGATCTTGCTGGAATGTAATTAACAGCTGATTTCTTTCAACTGTAGAATAAAACTCACTATATTCTGAGTGAAGAAATATATCACTTCTATCCTGAAGAAGTTACCGTTTAATTTTAAGTTGTGATTCTTTATCCTGGAATTGTCCTGTAATAAGTAAAAAAATTATATTTTCAAATCTGTTTTGGAATTAATATCTGATGATTACAGATTATGCACCAAAGTGTCTCAGATACAATGTTTGTTTTTCCAGGATGCTGACAAGTTCAAAGACATTGCTGGCTATTTTTCCAAGGAAGAGTTTCAAGAAATAAGTTACTGGGAGAAGCTCCGTTATAAGAATGTGAAGCGGAATTATGAAGCCATGCTTGCTGTTGGTTTGTACAAAATTTTGTCTACTTTTTTTTTCCTTTGTGAACTGTCAAAGCTGGTCAACAGTAGATGCTATCTCACTGGCTCTGCACTCTGCTGTAGACC
Organism: Rhinoraja longicauda; assembly: GCF_053455715.1. NCBI lineage: Eukaryota > Metazoa > Chordata > Chondrichthyes > Rajiformes > Arhynchobatidae > Rhinoraja > Rhinoraja longicauda. The sequence continues at coordinate 9,509 of NW_027601656.1, forward strand.
ATCGGGAATACATGTCAGACAGTTATTCATCAACTACAGCTTGGCATTCAACACTATCATCCCCTCCAAATTACCAGTAAGGCCCAGTACCTGGTTCTCTGTGCCTTCCTTTGCAACTGGATGTGAGAGAGAGGGAAATTGGTTGAGTGGTGCTGCAACAATAACCTCTAGCTGAACTCTTAACAAACTTGTGCAGATGTACTGTAGAAAGTATCCTGACTGGTTGCATCATGGCCTGCTAAGGCAATCCAATGCAGAGGAATGCAAGAGGCTGCATGGTGTGGTGGACTCGACCCAGTCCATCACAGGCACACACCTCCCCACCATCAATAGCATCTACATGAGAACCCACCTCAAGAAGGCGGCATCGGTCATCAAGGTTCCCATTCATCCGGGCTGTTCTCTCATCTTGCTGCTACAATCAGGTAGGAGACACTGAAGCCTGAAGTCTCACCACCAGGATCAGGATCTGCTACTTTCTGACAACTATATTCTTGAAACCATATGTGCAATCCTAATGCAACCGTGATTCCTATTGCACAACCATAGACTTTTCATAACAATGTAATTTGACTGATGTCTTGTAGAGTTGCACAGTCTTCTCACAGCAGTCTTACAGAATTTCTACATAATTAGTTTTGTGTATATCCGTCTCTAAACCTGTTATGCTTCTGCAAAGTAGCCTTTCATTGTATCTACATCGTACATGCATACAACAATAAACTTGACATAATTTGGAAAAATTGGGATAGGGATCAAACAAACCTGTGTCATCACTTGTGCATGCCAGAGACTGAGTTATTCCAACACTTTGTGTTTTATCCTTGAAGTTCCTCTCTTAACATGTACTCCCTCAAGTACAGCACACTCCTGCAAAACATTTCCATAATGAGCCTTGAAAAATGGGAATATATTTCCATATGTGGAAAAACCCATTGGAGGAAAACACAGGCAGTGATTTCTGTTGTGTGAAGGAATGAGTAATTGAAGATACAAACTCCAATCTGAGACTAACTGTTTGGTCCACTGTGCAACAGTAATTCCTGCTCTCCTTAATGTCTCAGAGACAGGTACTACTTGCAACAGGCTCCACAAGTTTGTAGATGCTTAATCAAATGTGTCATTAATGACGCATCTATAAGTTTGCAGATGACACCGCTGTCTGGTCATGAACAATGAGGAGACAGAGTACAGGAAGGAGAAAGAGTACCTTGTAACTTAGTGTCAAATTAACAACATCCCCTTCAATGTCACAAGATGAAAAGCTAGTTCTCGACTTCAGGATAGAATACATGCCCCAATCATCATCAATAGTGCCAAAGTTCAAATGATTCTTGGGCGTAAGATTACCAACAATTCTTTGTGGACCAATCTCATTGAAACAACAGCCACTATTTCCCACAGTTAACAGACTACTGAATGGTCCTTCGATAAGCTAGATACAGTCCCGATTCTCCAACCTAGTTCATTTTCTCTGGAACTGTTGCATGACAATACTGAGAAATATATTTTGCAGTCTGCCATCTTTCCCTTCACTCTACCTTTTCTACTTGTGATGTATTATGTGATTTGATTGGATAGCATGCAAGTTAAAGCTTTTCCCAGTATTGCAAACACGTGACAACAATAAACATAAACCAACTGCTCTCTTTGTAAAATTCTGCAAATTAATTGACAGGATTACGTAAACCATAGGCATTGGTTTCTCCCAGATGAACAAAGTGGCATCAAGGCTCCAGATCTTGCAGAATGCAGAAAATGCTTTATGGCTGCCCTTTGTGAAAATGTAACAGCATAATTAATTTGTGGGAATCCTTGATATGTGGCTGTTCAAGATGGAGGAGAACAACCTGGAAGGCCTTTTGACCTCTTCAGGAAATCAAAGAGTCTCAAAAATATCATGATCCCAACCTCATAAGCCATTCACTCATATAGACATCAGCAGCAGAATCTTTAGCTTACTCAAAGACCTACAGAATCAATTCTCTCAAAACTGACAGAGCTGGAATGGGAGTAGTGATCCTCTACAACAAGGGATTGCCAATAAACAAGGGATATCAATGTGGACATTGAAATATATCTCAACATCCCTGGAAGAGATCATCCACAACACTCAAGAAGCCTGGCACTCTTCATTCCAAAGTACACTGGTTTCTCCAACCTGAAATGCACTGTTTACTCTCTCCATAATGCACTGGAGTCTTTGTGGTAAGACTTCTATAACAACACGTGTGACTTGGATAGATTAGGCGAGTGGGCAAATGCATGGCAGATGCAATATAATGTGGATAAATGTGAGGTTATCCACTTTGGTGGCAAGAACAGGAAAGCAGAGTATTACCTGAATGGTGACCGATTGGGAGAAGGGGAGATGCAACGAGACCTGGGTGTCATGGTGCACCAGTCATTGAAAGCAAGCATGCAGGTGCAGCAGGCAGTGAAGAAAGCGAATGGTATTTTGGCATTCATAGCAAGAGGATTTGAGTTTAGCAGCAGGGAGGTTCTGCTGCAGTTGTACAGGGCCTTGGTGAGACCGCACCTGGAGTATTGTGTGCAGTTTTGGTTTCCTAACCTGAAATGCACTGTTTACTCTCCATAATGCACTGGAGTCTTTGTGGTAAGACTTCTTTTTATTTTTTTTAATTTTAATTTTTAAAAATTTTAAAGCATATGTACAAATAATAATAAACGACAAACTGGTTATAGAGTTCTTGCATAACTTCAATTTTAAATTTTTAAAGAAAAAATAAAGATGAAAAGAGACTGAAAAAAAAAGACTAAACTAATAGAGAGAAAGCAAAGAAAAAAGAGAATTACAAACATAAAAATTATGGGGATAGATCTGGGAGTTAGTGAGTATAGTTGTATATCCAACCCTAAACTCAAGTTTTAATTTTAGTTTTGTGACAAACCCATTTACTTTTTTAAAAATTCAATAAATGGAGACCATATTTAAAAAAATAGATCTGGTTTGTTAATTAAGGCAAACCTTATTTTTTTCCAAATGCAAGGTCTCAGTCATTTCCGTAATCCACATTTTAGTTGTGGGGGTTACTGTTTTTTCCCAAAATTTAAGTATTAATTTTTTCGACTGTAGTCAAGAAAGCGTCTCTGACTTAACGTAAAGTTTGTAATGTGTTCTGATAATCCTAAAATTATTAATTTTGGATCTAAATCCAGTTGGTTGTCGATAACTTTGGAAATTATTTTTAAAATATCGATCCAAAGATTTTGCATATTTGTACAAGTCACAAAAGTGTGAGTTAAATTGGCTTCTTAAAATTGACATTTATCACAAATAGGAGAGATACTTGGGAAGATCCTGTTTCATTTTGTCTTCGAATAATGTAGTCTGTGTAATATTTTAAATTGTATTAATGAGTGTCTAGTGCAGTGGTTCCCAACCTGTGGGTCGCGACCCCAAACGGGGTCGCGACACCAATGCCATGGGGTCGTTAAATGATTTTGAGCTGATATGAATATTATATAAAACACGGTGAAATGCATATTAAGATAGTTATATAAATTCATACTATGAAACTAAATGTAACAGTTCCCTAAGTCACTCAACACAACGTGTTGTCACTCAAGCCAGTATTGAACATGTTTGGTTTCTGTTTTGTCTTGGTCGCGCCACCGCTGTCGCTCCTCCCACTTACCTAGTGTTGTACGCGCGCTTGCAGTGACACGTAGTTAGTTTTGTTCGAGTGATTCTTAACCCTTTAAAAATGAGTGTAAGAAAGAGAAAGTACAGTGATGATTTCTTGAAATGGGGATTCACTGACATAGTTAATGCAGGTGTGGAAAGACCACAGTGTGTAGTATGTTTGGAAGTTCTTGCTCATGAGTCTATGAAACCAGCTAAACTTCAAAGACATCTCGAAACTAAGCACCCTGATTTGAAAGATAAAAGTATTGACTTTTTTAAAGCAAAAGTTGTTGGTGTCAAAAGCCGCCGGCTTGATAGCAGTGGATTATTTCAAAACAAAAATGTAGCCGCCATTGAAGCTTCATACACGGTTGCATTAAGAATAGCACGTGCTAAAAAGCCACACACAATAGCTGAGAATCTTATTTTTCCATGCACCAAAGATATTGTACGTCTCATGATCGGTCCTGAAGCGGTAAATAAATTATCGCTTCTATCCGTGTCAAACAATACGGTAAAACGAAGGATAACAGATATGTCCGAGGATATTTTATGCCAAATTATTCAAGAATTAAAAGAAACTCCAACTGGGCTGTTCAGCATACAGCTTGATGAAACTACTGATGTGACAAACTTTGCACAACTTCTTGTGTATGTTCGTTATTATAAAAATGAAAAAATTAAAGAAGAATTCTTGTGTTGTAAGCCTCTGCAAACTTCAACTACTGCTGCTGATATTTTTGATTTAATTGATGATTTCTTTAATGAACATTCAATTGAATGGAAGAAATTATGCGGAGTTTGTACTGACGGGGCACCTGCAATGCTCGGCTGTAAGTCTGGCTTCCAATCGTTGGTTAAAAAAGTGACTCCAGAAGTAATTGGGACTCACTGCATGATTCATCGACAAGTATTAGCTACCAAGACGTTACCTGAACCATTGAAAGAAGTGCTTAACCGAGTGATTAAAGCAGTAAATGTCGTTAAATCAAGGCCACTTGCAACACGGCTCTTCAAAGTTTTATGTGAGGATTTGGGATCAACGCATGAAGCACTATTGTTTCACACAGAGGTAAGATGGCTCTCGAAAGGAAAGGCGTTGAAGAGATTTTTTGAATTAAGAGGAGAGCTTCAAATATTTCTCGATTCTCAAAATGCAAGCGAATATGAATCATTGTTGACGGATGAATTTACGTTGTGCAAATTGGCATACCTGGTCGACATTTTTGAGATATTTAATAGTGTTAATACAGGATTACAGGGTAAGGAAAGTACGATAATATCTTTGTCTGAAAACATATCGTCTTTCAAAATGAAATTGGAACTCTGGATCACCAAAATTAACCATAAGAAATTATACATGTTCCCAACACTTGTCCAATTTGTTGAAGAAGCGGCAAATGAAATTAACATCGATGACTTATATAGCTTGATACAAGAGCATTTGGAAATTCTTACTGTTCGATTAAGAAGTTATTTTCCTGATGAATGTTGCAAATCTTTCTCCCTTACAATCAACCCATTCAATGCCAATGTATATAATATCCCTGAAGCAGCAGAAGAAGAGTTCATCGACTTAAAAAACAATTTTGAAGCTAAATCATGGTTTGGTGAATTGCAACTACAAGAATTTTGGGCAAAAAGTTTCCAAAAATTCCCAGTAATATCAGAAATCGCGATAAGGAATTTATTGCCCTTCCCAACAACTTACTTATGTGAAGCAGCATTCTCCCAACTTCTCATCCTTAAAAACAAATACCGAAATAAATTAAATCTGGAAGACGACTTGAGGTGTGCCATATCGACAACGGAGCCCAGGATAGAATTGCTAGCTAAAAAACTGCAATACCAGCCGTCTCATTAAAGTCAGTTCATAAACATATTTTACATAACGGTGGAAATTTGTGTGTTCGAACAATTTTGAATTGATTTGCAATTAATTAATGTTTGTAGGAGCTTTGGAATTTTTTATGAATAAATAATCTATAATTCAATAATCGCAATATATGGCAGTTTGTTGTACAAAAACCGAATGTATATATAAGATATTTTAAGGGTTGGGGTCGCTTCATGATTGCTTGTTCTAAAATGGGTCGCTATATTTGAAAGGTTGGGAACCACTGGTCTAGTGTTTAACGAGCATTGATGTATGTGTTGTAAACTTTCGTCCCATATGTCTTGCGTTATGGGTTGAGCCAATTGGTCCTCGTCTATATGATTCTGATGACGGAATGTCAGTATCTAAAAGAGTGTTATAAATATAAGATATTAATTTATTTGTATTGTAGTGACGGTTCAAGCATTCATCAAGAATTCCTGGGCCTCTAAATCTATATTCCTGCGTATGTGATTTTACATAATCTCTGAGTTGTAAATATCTAAAAAAATTATTAGCATGTAATCCATACTTCTGTTGTAATTCCTGAAAAGAGAGAAAAGTTCCCTTATGATAGAGGTCTTCCACCATTTTAATTCCATAACTTTTCCATTGAATGAATCCTCTATCTGAGACAGACGGTTTGAAAGAAGGGTTATTTGCAATGGGTAGGAAGAACGATAAATTACTCAATTTTAAAGTGAGTTTTAATTGTTTCCAAATACGGATAACACTATGTATAATCGGTTTTCCTCCATATGTTTTTTTATTCAAAGTTATTGGGGCGAATAAGATCGCACCAATGTCAAATGGTAAGCAATCCTCCTCCAACCTTAACCAATCTGGTTGCCGATCAATGTCGTCCAGCCAGAAGGTTATATTTTTTATATTAACCGCCCAGTAATAAAATAGGAAGTTTGGTAAAGCGAATCCTCCATTAGTTTTAGACTTGCATCAATGTCTTTTATTTATTCTATGGGTATTATAATCCCAAATAAAATTAGTAATAATTGAATCAATTTTTTTGAAAAATTTTGAGGTATGTTTGAATGGTATACTTACGGATTAAAATGGCTACACCTCTTGATTTAAAGGAGAATGATGAATGAAATAATTTGTCAATCCATTTGCCTTTCACCCGAAAGTATCTCCCAAAATGATATAAATACTTAATAATAACATAGTGAAAAAAATTAGAAGTAAGATAAGAACGTAGAGAGTTAAAAGAGTGCAGGAAAAGAAAAGAAACATCTAAAACTACAACTACAATTAGTGCAGTTAGTGAAAGCCACCCTATGGTGGCAAAAAAATGAAGGACTTCCGTAGCTTGTGACAAAATTAATACTAGCTCCAGTTTTTAAATATATATATTTTTAGAAGCAAGGGGAAATAAACAGGGGAAGCCCAAATCAATTTAATCCAAAATAGGCCAGTTTTCCCCCCTAGGGTTTATTAGTTAAATGTTAAAAGTAAAATTTACATGAGTCAGGTGTTACTTGAACTTCTTATTGGTAGTGATTAATAATATTTTTTATTAGTAGTAGTAAAGATTAATAGTCATATAGCTTATTCACTGGTCTTGGAACATTAAATTATAACGCCCTATAGCCCAATCAGTTCTCTGCCAGTGACACTCCAAAGACGTACAGGTATGTAGGTTAATTGGCTGGGTAAATGTAAAAAATTGTCCCTAGTGGGTGTAGGATAGTGTTAATGTACGGGGATCGCTGGGCGGCACGGACTTGGAGGGCCGAAAAGGCCTGTTTCCGGCTGTATATATATGATATGATGATATGATTACAGCCGTGGAGTGGTATTCATCCTTTCAGCGAGTTTTCAATCTCTTGTGCGAATTCGAATGCTTTATTGTGATCAGTATAAAAGGTTTCTGTCTGCTTGTAGGTGACTCGCATTTTGGCCGGGTACAACATTCTGAATCTGAGCGATGGGATCTTCCTCAAAATTGATCTTATCTCATTAAAAAGTGCTCTTTTCTTAACCACCTCAGCAGGATAATCTCTAAAAATACGGATATTGTCGTCTTGGAATGATAAGTTTCTGTTGATAGCGATTCTCGACAAAATATCTTCTAAGACGTGAGAGTAGTGTACCTTTAATATCAGATGCCTTGGGGGAGCGCCAGCAGCTGGCCGAGCTCTCAGTGCTCTGTGGGCTCGATCCAGCAAAGGTTTTGTGTCCAGTTTCAAAACATCACGTAGGAGTTCAGCAGTGAAATCACAGAGGTTTTTATCTTTCTCTTGGCCTTCTTTAACTCCAACAATCCTTAGGTTCTGACGTTTAGAGCGACCCTCTAAGTCAATGCATTTTTTGGTTACTTTCGCTAGTAGATCAGATAGGCGTTAATACCCTTTTTGTTGTTTCAATGCTTGTCTCAGCTAGAACTTCCAACTCGCGTATAGCCTCGTCATGTTGATGTACCGTAGTAGTAATATGCTCCAACTTACTGGTAAAGTCGCAATCCAGCTTTTGTAGTTTAGAGTTTACTTCCACCATATGTTCGTTCATACTATCACATATTCGTTTCTTTGCTGATGATAACTTCTCACTGATGATAGATGATATTTCTCCCTTCAATCCTTTCAACGATATTAATTCATCTTTCATTTCCTGAAAATCGTCCTTCATACTTGAAAGCTCCTCACCAACTATGGTTCGAAATTCCTCCAATCCAATTTTTTTAGGCTGTGGCTTTTGGGACTGTTTGGGAATTTCTTCTTGGGTCGACACTGGAATTGAGGCTGAGGCTGATGCTTCCATCGGGCCTGATTCCTCTTCCGGCAGCCTGGGCTTGCCAGCTCGTTTTGCAGCAATTTTTAATGGGGGAGTGCGACTTATCGACATATAAACGGTAGGAGTCACGGTCTGATTACTTCACTCACCCTTCGTTGAAAATTATCGGCAAATTTCAGTGGACCCGTCCCGTTCTTTCCCCTTTTAAGATCGGATTTTCTTCGGAGCTAGTTGACGCGTGGCTTTATCAGAGCATAGCGCCACCGGAAGTCGTGTAAGACTTCTATAACAACATGTCCCAAACCTGCAGCCTCTACATCATAAAGGTTGAGGGCAATGGGTGCTTGGGAGCACCACAACCTCCACATTCTGCACCATGTCACACAAGGGGCAATTTGCAAAGAACAAGAAATGCCAGCTCTGCCTGTGATGCCCTCATTCTTTCAATCAATAAACAAATGTCTGAAAGATAATGTTTAGAATTAAATGTTGCGGAATCTGTTCCTGCCCTCATTTTTATGTGCACACACACTTTTTTAGTTAGTTTTTGAGATACAGTGCGGAAACAGGCCCTTTCGGCCCACTGGGTCCGTGCCGACCAGCGATCCCCGCATTAACACTATCCTATACACTTCTAGGAACAATTTCTTTTTACATTTACCAAGCCAGTTAACCTACATACCTGGACATCTTTGGAGTGTGGGAGGAAACTGAAGATCTTGGAGAAAACCCACGCAGGTCACGGGGAGAACGTACAAATTCCGTACAGACACCACCTGTAGTCAGGATCGAACCCGAGTCTCCGGCGCTGCATTCGCTGTAAGGCAGCAACTTAACCGCTGTGCCCACTGGTCATTGGAAAATTTGAAAGGTCCCAAGGGAGAAACTCCTGCCTGATATATTAATGCCTTGCAAATTTATTGACTTTGCAAGGCATTAATATATCAGGCAGGAGTTAATAATAATATATCAGGCAGGTTACGTGTGCCAAACCGTAAGATTTGTCTTATGACTTTTGATGAAATGAGTACACCCAGCAGACTTGTGATTAGTCCCAGATTATTGGCAGCAGGATATGTACAGTTTTGCTTTTAATGACTATTTCCTCCAGGAGAGGTTCCTTACCAACATTCAAAAATTCCATCAGTGATTTCAAATTGAACTAACTTTACAATCAATACCAAAGCTTTATGTCATTTAGAAGATGGTGACCATGGATAGCAGAAACCCATAGACATTGGGGCACAGTTATGCTTTTTGATGTTGCAACTTGTCACAGTCCTGAAATCAGAAATTGGGCAAAGGTCAATGTTCCCATTAATGAAGAGGTGGGTTGCCCTAGTTGTTCATTATTCAATCCATTTACTCAACCATGGCACAAAGTGTCACTGTGAGTACAGGCAGCTAGAATAAGCCATTACTTTAAACCTGGAGGAATGGAAAGAAGAATTCTGATCGATTTCACTTACCACATGGACGAGTGGTCCTTGCGATTTATGACCTGGAAATATACACATTCTCATCCGTCATATTCTTCATGCTGGTTGATTTTTCTTTAACTGAAAAATAATTGTAAGGTTCGTTGCTGTCTTTGTCAAATAGACGTGACAATTGAATAATAGCATGAATACTCTGGAGGAAATAATGATAACATTGCAAAGTGATATTTCCACAGATATTTGCAGTTAAGTTCAGTGAAGATAAATACTTGAGGTTGGCCATAACAGATGATGAGCATTTTTATTTTTCACAGGATTGGATGTACCAAAGCCAGAATTCATGACAAATCGGAGGAGAAGGCGTCAAACCCAAGTCTACGAATCTAGCGAATCAGATGAGGATTGGACACCTAAACTTCTGACAAAAAATGCAAAACGTAATTTAAATCTGTTTGAAATATTAAATGCAGTTTTTCAACTATAATTGATTCTAATCAATTGGGCCATTAGCCTATGGAATCTGGTGCAAGGGTGATTTTATTCTTATCTTTGGAATGGTAGGATACTCGTTAAAATGGAAATGTTTTTCCCAATGTGTTATTTATGAAGTGTAAATTTACTTTTCCTAATTTTTACTTTTGTGATATGTTGCTTCCATTTTTAACTCAAAAACATTAGATATATCCAGAATTGCCAAACTATTGAGATACAGTCTGTGCTTTTCCAAAGCAGCACTGATGTGGCACTTTTTTCCCGAAGGAGTCAAAATCTTTAGGCCTCCTTTTAAGAATGAAAATGGCAAGAATACGAAAAGAAAGCCCGTCGTAAAGGTAAGAACAGAAATTATTCCCAGGATAAAGGACAAGTGAGAATTAACAGAGTGGCTCTACATTGGCATTTTATTTTCTACAAGATAGAAATTACTGCTTTTTAGACAAATCTTCGTCACTGCTGTTGGAGTCAGGTGCTAACATTCGCAAATAAGTTTTTATTGTTGAAAGAGGAACAATTGTTCCCACATTTTCCCATATTTGCTGACAATATCATACTTCCTTTTAGAGTAGAGTACGAAAGACGAGATTTCACTGAAATATTGCACACAAGGCAGTTACTGCTTTTATTAGTAGCTTAGTTGAGTATCCCAGTTAATAATGCGATGGAAGAAATAATCGAGAAGAAGTAGAGCCAATCTATTTGTGTCCTTATGAATCACAGTTTGCACCAAAATGTCTCATTACAGGTCATGTCATATACAGGGGAGGGCAAAAGAGATTTGGGAGGAGCCACTGAGGAAACGAAGGAAGGCACAGTGTTGGTGAAAAGAATCAAAAGAGCAACAGGTAATTCTGTTTGTAAAAGTAAAACTCAAAATGGGTAACTCCTGTGCATTCCAGTAAATGATGGAGATGATATAATGACCATCTGACTACCACCATGTAAATTCAATTCATAGAACATGTTGCATATTATGTAACTAACTTCTATATTTTACAGTTCAACCACTTACCTGACTTGAAACAATGTAATTAGGTTATTTTTGGCTTTCTATTTTCAGTTTTGGGATCTACAAGCGAGGAACCGACCAAACAGACAGGCAAAATAATTTATAATTTACGAAATAAAGAGAGGATCATCTATACGGAAGAACAGGAGCTCCATGATGACGATTACCTGTGTATGTCCAAAGGAACCAATTTATTTCTTCAAAGCAACCATATTTCATTAGGAGCATTGAAGTGATGGCATGGTGCATTGGTAGCCAGTGCAATGGTGGAACAATGCGGGCTTTGGTTCAAGAGCACAAAATTGTGTTCACTCATGAAGAAATTTTTTATTTTAACATTAATCACTGGTACTTTCCGTACCATTTGATGTTAACTTCTGGAATTTTGTCAGACATTGGAATCTGACATTGATTCCCCGGTAAACTGACAGTGACTGTTTAAAGAAAGTGTGGTTCATGTCCAATTTATGTAGGCACATTCCTGGTAACTGTGGGCATCATAAAGGATGTGAATGTAAGAGTATTGCTTTGTGTATTATTAATATAGGGCTATGTGCAGTATGACCAACTGACGTTACCAAAAATATTAATCAAACTGTTGTGATACATTGTGGGAAGAGCAATGAATTGTTAATCTTTCTTTATCTTCTTGTCTTTTAACTTTCCTTGCAAAATGGCGGCGCTGCCCTAGCAGCTGCGGCTCACCTGCGGTCCATTTGTCTTTGTGTTTTTGTTGTTTTTTTTTGTCTTAATTGTAGTTGTGATGTCGTGTTTTTGTGTTTGTGTACTATGTGTGTATGTGGGGGGGAGGGGGGGAAATATGTATCCCTTCCGAACGGAGACCCGACCTTTGTGTTCTGGGCCGTGTCTCCGTTCCTGCTGCGGCCTACCATCGGCCCAACTCCTGGAGCTGTCGGCCTCCAGGGCTCTGGTTCGCAGAGCCCGCGGATCGGACTTACCATCACCGGAGCCGGCCGTCTTCGGAGGCTGCGGGAGCAGCTGCGACTCGACTTAGGCTCGGGCTGCGTGGATGCCGACATCGGGAGCTCCGGCAGCGGCAGCGGGTTCGCCCGCCCCGGGTCGCGGGGCTTGGGTCGAGGACATTTCACCGTCCGGCTCGGCCTAAGATATGCCGCGGGATATTTCTCTGCTGGGCGGGGGCTTCAATGTCGGGAGCCACGACCGCCCCGACGTGCAGCAACAGCGGCAGCGTGTTCGCCCGCCCCGGATCGGACTTATCATCGGCGGAGCCGGCCGTCTTCGGAGGCTGCGGGAGCGTCTGCTGGAGCGGCTGCGACTCGCCTTAGGCTCGGCCCGCTGCGGACCGTCCGGCGCGGCCTGCAACCACAACAACCTGACTGCGGGCGAGGACGGCAGGAGAAGGGAAAGACATTGTGGCCTTCCATCACAGTGAGGAGAGGACTGGAGGAGACTCACTGTGATGGATGTTTCTTTGATGGATGTTTCTTTTTTTGTGTGTTTTTGGGGTTGGGTAATTTTAATGCCTATTTAATGCTTTTATTGTTGGACTGTGTTTTGGGGGTTTTTGGGGTTGTGTAATTTGAATGCCTATTTAATGCTTTTATTGTTGGACTGTGGGTGACCGAATTTCGTCCAATATTGGATGACAAATAAAGCTATCTATCTATCTATGTCATTTTGTGGGTATCTATGTCATTTTGTGAGTTATTTTGCCATCTACCTTCTTGTCAGCAATAATCGTGGAAACATTGCAGGTGCCTTGTTCTAAGATATTATCTTTGACTAATCCTTGCCTTTAAATAGTTACAATTTGCCAACTGTCATAACTTTCCATCTAATTTCCTAATCTAAGCAATCTGACCTTAATATATCAGTAAATGGCTTAATATAATTCTCTATGTTCTGTTTTCACTTCATCACTCATAAGATCAATGTATGTTCCTGTTATTTAAACAAGGAGTCCCAAATGATTCTTTATTGCAAAGCTACCAGTTAATTCTGTCATGTTGCACAAGATATCCAGCATCATCTGTGGAAAGAGAAACACAACTAATGTTTGAGGAGGAAGACCCTTTGTTGGAACTTCAATGTGAGATGCTAACACTGTTTTTATTTCCATAATTCTTCTCTGACTTGCTGGGATTACCAGCATTTGTCTTGGATAGAACATTTCCAGACTCATTTCAGTTTCAAATTCATTTTCCCACGAATTCAGCATTTTTTCCCTTTCTATATGAAGATTGAATTTGACAACACAAATATTTGATTTCCCTTTTGTGAAATGCTCTCTTTCTTTGACATTTTTGATTAACCTTCTCTCTTATTCCACCACATCATTCCCTGAGCCAAATCTGTTCATCACAGTTGCACTCATGTAAAATTATATTAGTCCGGCCAACTCAATTTTGTCTTGCATTTGGTAAAGTTCAGTTTAGATACAAACCATGCAATTACTTTTCTACATTGTATACTTTATTAAATCTCTTTTCTCTCTTTGCATAGTGCAAGTTGCATCAGGAGTTAAAATTGGCAAGTAATAAAGGTACAGTAGCCTGGATATAGGGTGCAAGTTGCATCAGGAGTTAATATTGGCATGTAACAAAGGTAATGCTAGGGTGGTTAAAGAGATTTCAATGTGCAGGCAGACTGGGAAAATCAGTATGATACAGGACCCCAAGAAAGGGAGTTTGTAGATTGCCTCCAAGATGGATTTTTTGAACAGCTTGTATTGGAGCCTACCAGGAAGAAGGCAATTCTGGATTTCGTGTTGTCCATTGAACCAGATTTAATAAGGGAACTCAAGGTAAAGGAACCGCTTGGAGGTAGTGACTGTAATATAATTAGTTTTAATATGCAATTTGAGCGGGAGAAGGTTAAATCAGAAGTGTCAGTGTTACAGTTGACCAAAGGGGACTATGAAGGCATGAGAGAAGAGCTGGCCAAGGTGAAATAGAAAGGGATCCTAGCAGGAATGACGGTGGAACAGCAATGGCAGGAATTTCTGGGCATAATCCAGAGGATGCAGGATCATTTCATTCCAAAGGCGAAGATAGATTCTAAGGGGAGTAGGAGGCAACCGTAGCTGACAAGGGAAGTTAGAGATGGAATAAAACGAAAAGAAAAGATGTATAAGATAGCAAAGAGTAGCGGGAAGCCAGAGGAGTGGGCAACTTTCAAAGGACAACAGAAGATGGCAAAAAGGGCAATACGGGCTGAAAAGATGAGGTAGGAAGCGAAGCTGGCCAAGAATATAAAGAAGGATAGTAAAAGCTTCTTTAGGTATGTTAAGGGAAAAAGATTAGTAAAGACAAATGTGGGTCCCTTGAAGGCAGAAACGGGTGAAATGATTATGGGTAACAAGGAAATGGCGGAAGATTTGAACAGGTACTTTGGACCTGTCTTCACTAATGAAGGCACTAACAATCTTCCAGATGCACAAGTGGACAGAGTATCAAGGGAGTCGGAGGAACTAAAAGAAATTTGCATTAGGCGAGAAATAGGATTGGGTAAACTGATGGGACTGAAGGCTGATAAATCCCCAGGGCCTGATGGTCTGCATCCCAGGGTACTCAAGGAGGTGGCTCTAGAAATCGTGGACGCATTAGTGATTATTTTCCAATGTTCAATATATTCAGGATCAGTTCCTGTGGATTGGAGGGTAGCTAATGTTATCCCACTTTTCAAGAAAGGAGCGAGAGAGGAAACGGGGAATTATAGACCAGTTAGCCTGGTGGTGGGGAAGATGCTGGAGTCAATTATTAAATAGGTAATAACGGCACATCTGGATAGTGGTAAAAGGATTGGTCCAAGTCAGCATGGATTTATGAAGGGGAAATCCTGCTTGACTAATCATCTGGAATTTTTTGAGGACATGACAAGTAAAATGGATGAAGGAGAGCAAGTGGATGTAGTGTTTCTAGACTTTCAGAAAGCCGTTGTTTGATTAGGTACCACACGGGAGGTTGGTGAGCAAAATTAAATCACATGGTAGGGTATGGACATGGATAGAGAATTGGTTGGCAGACAGGAAGCAAAGAGTACGAATAAACGGGTCCTTTTCAGAATGGCAGGCAGTGGAGAGTGGAGTGCCGCAAGGCTCAGTGCTGGGGCCGCAACTATTTACGATATAAGTGATTTGGATGATGGAAGTAGAAGTAACACTAGCACGTTTGAGGATGACACAAAGCTGGGTGGCAGTGGGAACTGTGAGGATAATGTTAGGAGGTTGCTAGGTGAATTGGACAGGTTGAGTGAGTGGGCAGGTGCATGGCAGATGCAGTATAATGTAGATAACTGAGGTTATCCACTTTGGCGGCAAAAATAAGGAAGCAGATTATTATATCAATGGTGTCAGATTAGGTAAAGGGGAAGTGCAACGAGACCTTGGTATCCTTGTACACCAGTCACTGAAAGTAAGCGTGCAGGTACAGCAGGCTGTGAAGAAAGCCTTCATAACAACAGGATTTGAGTATAAGAGTAAAGAGGTCTTTATGCAGTTGTATAAGGCCCTGGTGAGACCACATTTGGAGTATTGTGTGCCGTTTTTGTCTCCTAATGTGAGGTAGGACGACCTTGCTATTTAGGCAGTGCAGTGTAGATTCACGAGGTTAATCCCTGGGATGAAGGGACTGTCATATGAGGAAAGATTGGAAAGACTATGGTTATATTCACTGGAGTTTAGAATGATGAGAGGGGATCTTATAGAGACATAAAATTATAAAGGGACTGGACAAGGCAGATGCAGGAAAAATATTCCAAATGTTGGGGGAGTCCAGAACCAGGGGACACATTCTAAGAATAAAGGGGAGGCCATTTAAAACTGAGGTGAGAAGTAACTTTTTCACCCAGAATTGTGAATTTGTAGAATTCTCTGCCACAGCAGGCAATGGAGGCCAATTCACTGAATGAATTTAAGAGTTCGGTAGAGCTCTTGGAGCTAGTGGAATCCAGAGATATGGGGAGATGGCAGGTACAGGTTACTGATTGTGGATGATCAGCCATGAGCACTGTGAAGGGCCAAATGGCTCGAAGGGCCAAATGGCCTCCTCCTGCACCTATTTTAGATGTTTCTATGATGTTGGGGGAGTCCAAAACCAGGGACCACAGTTTAAGAATAAGGGGTAGGCCATTTAGAACCGAGATGAGGAAAAACATTTTCACCCAGAGAGTTGTGAATTTGTGTAATTCTCTGCCTCAGAAGGCAGTGGAGGCCAATTCACTGGCTGCATTCAAAAGAGAGTTAGATAGAGCTCTTGGGGCTAGCGGAATCGAGGGATATGGGGAGAAGGCAGGAACAGGGAACTGATTGTGGATGATTAGCCATGATCACATCGAATGGTGGTGCTGGCTTGAAGGGCCGAATGGCTTACTCCTGCACCTATGTCAATGGTCTTAATTCATCTGCCTTGTTACAAATGCTTCATAAGTTCACATAATAGACTGTTACTTTTATCCTTCAAAACACTTTTCTTGGAGTTGACTCCATGCACTACAGCACTGTTACCGTTAAACATACTCTGTATTACATCATGCTTGGTATTACTAAATGCAAAATTATATTCCATGGTCATGATTTTTCTCTTGATGTTTATAAATATCCATACAGTTCAACACGGCAGCCATTTTGAATTAAATAGCGGCATCTTACCCCGAAGATATTCATGGTGACCGACAAACATCACGAAGGGATTCTTCACAAATCGGCCACTATTAATCTTTCACATTTTCAATGCTTCCTCAGAAGAGTAATTTTGGAAAGAGTGATTTTTCCAAGATCTTCTGCACAACATCTACATCATGGTCGTATTATATTCTGAAATACTTTTAATAAGATAACATCTTTTGTGGATCAACAAGCATTTTCAGTACCAAGTGCAGCCATTTTCAATAACGCCAACACCCTGATCATTTCTTAATTTTATATTTTCCGTTATAGTTTGTGAAGCCTGTGAGACATTTTTTATTGAAGAATGCCCTGTGCATGGCCCACCAATCTTCATGAAGGACACTGTCATTGATTGCAATCGCACCGATAGAGCTCATTTAACTCTACCAGAGGGCCTCAGCATTGCCACGTCCAAAATTCGTAAAGCCGGTCTTGGTGTCTGGAATGAAGGGAAGGTTATTCCCAGGGGCATTCATTTTGGACCCTATGAAGGAGAAGTTTCAAATGAAGAAGAAGCTGCTATCAGTGGTTATTCATGGGCGGTAAGTGGTTCCAATAGTTCATCATGGAAAATGCTCAGCAGGTTTGATAACATTTGTTGAAGAAAGATCATCATCCTGAAATGTGAGCTGTGTTTTATTCTCCACGAATGCTGCCTGCCTTGCTGGGTATGTCCTGAATTCTCTTGTTTTTATTACAATTTTTTTGTAGCTGAATTATTTTATATTCTAATCAAAGTCATCAAGTTTCTTACCAATAAAGAAACAGTTTTAAGCTAACTGAAAATAATTTCTGTAACTTAGATTCTTAATTACATGTTTCCATTTTAATTTGGTTGTCAATGTGAATAGAGACTGAAGGGTCTGTGCTCTTTGTCTTTCTCTTCTGTTCCAGTGATTCCCACTTCACTGCTCAGACTGGCATCCCTCTCCCTCACCCAATCTCTGAGCTGACTCAGTGCCCCATCTCCTTCCTGCTCTGCTGCCCCTGAGGAGGCGCTGTGAACTGCTTGCGTGCTACTGTATGTTTCATTTAAAAAAAAATTTTTTTCCTTAGTACCTAATCAGATGTACAGCATTTTGGTCAACGTGGGTTGTTTTTAAATGTGCTATACAAATAAAATTGACTTGACTTGACTTTCACCCTGATGTCCGACCTCCTTGTTTGAGAATACATTGAATGTTTCTGACTAATCAGAAATCATTAGCACAGTGACATTACCAAAATTAAAGAAACTATTACAACCCGACAAAGCTCCTTAAAATTGTGCAAAATGTTTATTATATTCTTGGGGTTTCTTTGCCATGTGATTTAATTCGCAGGGATTTTCGAGTGCTCTGATATAAAAGTGTAATCAAGTAAAATAGGTGAAGTGGTAGTTAGTTGAAGGGAACTGGGAACTGTAAGCTTCACGTTTGTTTTCTTTATCAATGTGGTTTTTTTTAACCAAATATCTCTTTTATAGATCTGTAAGGCAAACAATGACACTGAATACATTGATGCACAGGATGAATCTAAATCGAACTGGATGAGGTAAGGAAAGACTAATGCTTATCATAATAATAAGCAATAACTGGGTTATTTAAGAAAGGAGACACAAGAGACTGCAGATGCTGGATTCTTGGAGTAAAAGCAAAGTGTGAGAGGAATTCAGTGGGTCAGGCAGCATCTGTGCAGGGAATCGACAGACAACGTTTCGGGTGGGACTTTTTTCAGACTGATGGAGTACAAGGGAATAAAGCTGGAAACGAGAGGTGGGGTGGGACAAAGGTGGGCAAGTGAGGGGAAAGAAACATAGAAAATAGGTGCAGGAGGAGGCCATTTGGCCCTTTGAGCCGGCACCGCCATGCACTGTGATCATGGCTGATCATCCACAATCAGTAACCTGTGCCTGCCTTCTCCCCATATCCCTTGATTCCACTAGCCCCAAGAGCTCTATCTGACTCTTTTAAATCCATCCAGTGAATTGGCCTCCACTGCCTTCTGTGTCGGAGAATTCCACAAATTCACAACTCTCAGGGTGAAAATGCTTCTTCTCACCTCAGTTTTAAATGGCCTCTCCTTTATTCTTAGATTGTAGTCCCTGGTTCTGGACATCCCCAACATTGGGAACATTTTTCCTGTATCTAACTTGTACAGTCCTTTTATAATTTTATACGTCTCTATAAGATCCCCTCTCATCTTTCTAAACTCCAGTGAATACAGGTCCAATCTTTCCAATCTTTCCTCATATGACAGTCCCGCCATCCCAGGGATTAACCTGGTGAATCTACGCTGCGCTGCCTCAATAGCAAGGACGTCCTTCCTCAAATTAGGAGACCAAAACTGCACATAACACTCCAGTGTGGTTTTACCAGGGCCCTATACAACTGCAAAAGGACCTCTTTGCTCCTATACTTAAATCTTCTCGTTATGAAGACCAACATGCCATTGGGTTTCTTCACTGCTTGCTGTACCTGCACACTTACTTTCAGTGCCTGGTGTACAAAGACACCCAGGTCTCGCTGCACTTCCCCTTTACCTAATCTGACACCATTGAGATAATAATCTGCCGCCTTGTTTTTGCCACCAAAGTGGATAACCTCATGCTTTGTGTCATCTGTAAACTTGCTAGTGTTACTTGTAATTCCATCATCCAAACCATTAATTTATATGGTGAATAGTTGCGGCCCCAACACTGAGCCTTGCGGCACTCCACTCGCAACTGCCTGCCATTCCGAAAAGGACCCGTTTATTCCTACTCTTTGCTTCCTGTCTGCCTTCCAATTCTCTATCCATGTCAGTACCCTACCCCCAATACTGTGTGCTCTAATTTTGCTCACCAACCTCCCGTGTGGGACCTTATCAAAAGCTTTCTGAAAGTCTACATACACTACATCCACTGGCTCTCCTTCATCCATTTTACTTGTCACATCAAAGAATTCCAGAAGATTAGTCAAGCAAGATTTCCCCTTCATAAATCCATGCTGACTTGGACTTATCCTTTTACTGCCATTATTGTCAAATGTGCCGTTATTGCCTCTTTAATAATTGACTCAAGCATTTTAATAATTGACTCAGGCTAACTGGTCTACAATTCCCCGTTTTCTCTCCCGCTCCTTTCTTGAAAAGTGGGATAACATTAGCGACCCTCCAATCCACAGGAACTGATCGTGAATCTATTGAACATTGGAAAATGATCACCAATACGTCCACGATTTCTCGAGCCGCCTCCTTGAATACCCTGGGTTGCAGACCATCATGCCCTGGGGATTTATCAACCTTCAGTCCCATCAGTCTACGCAATACTATTTCTCGCCTAATGCAAATTTCTTTCAATTCCTCTGTCTCCCTAGATCCTCTGTCCTCTAGTACACGTGGGAGATTGTTTACGTCTTCCTTAGTGAAGACAGATCCGAAGTACCTGTTCAACTCTTCCACCATTTCCTTGTTACCCACAATAATTTCACCCGTTTCTGCCTTCAACGGACCCACATTTGTCCCAACTAATCTCTTTCTCTTAACATACTGAAAGAAGCTTTTACTGGCCTTCTTTATATTCCTGGCCAGCTTCCCCTCGTACTTCATCTTTTCAGCCCGTATTGCCCTTTTTGTTACCTTCTGTTATCCTTTGAAAGTTCCCCAAACCTTTGGCTTACTCCCCTTAGAATCTTTCTTCTTCTTTGGAAAGAAATGATCCTGCATCTTAGACAATAGACAATAGACAATAGGTGCAGGAGTAGGCCATTCAGCCCTTCGAGCCAGCACCGCCATTCAATGCGATCATGGCTGATCACTCTCAATCAGTACCCCGTTCCTGCCTTCTCCCCATACCCCCTCACTCCGCTATCCTTAAGAGCTCTATCCAGCTCTCTCTTGAAAGCATCCAACGAACTGGCCTCCACTGCCTTCTGAGGCAGAGAATTCCACACCTTCACCACCCTCTGACTGAAAAAGTTCTTCCTCATCTCCGTTCTAAATGGCCTACCCCTTATTCTCAAACTGTGGCCCCTTGTTCTGGACTCCCCCAACATTGGGAACGTGTTATCTGCCTCTAATGTGTCCAATCCCCTAATTATCTTATATGTTTCAATAAGATCCCCCCTCATCCTTCTAAATTCCAGTGTATACAAGCCCAATCGCTCCAGCCTTTCAACATACGACAGTCCCGCCATTCCGGGAATTAACCTAGTGAACCTACGCTGCACGCCCTCCATAGCAAGAATATCCTTCCTCAAATTTGGAGACCAAAACTGCACACAGTACTCCAGGTGCGGTCTCACCAGGGCCCGGTACAACTGTAGAAGGACCTCTTTGCTCCTATACTCAACTCCTCTTGTTACGAAGGCCAACATTCCATTGGCTTTCTTCACTGCCTGCTGAACCTGCATGCTTCCTTTCATTGACTGATGCACTAGGACACCCAGATCTCGTTGAACTCCCCCTCCTCCTAACTTGACACCATTCAGATAATAATCTGCCTTTCTATTCTTACTTCCAAAGTGAATAACCTCACACTTATCTACATTAAACTGCATCTGCCATGTATCCGCCCACTCACACAACCTGTCCAAGTCACCCTGCAGCCTTATTGCATCTTCCTCACAATTCACACTACCCCCCAACTTAGTATCATCTGCAAATTTGCTAATGGTACTTTTAATCCCTTCGTCTAAGTCATTAATGTATATCGTAAATAGCTGGGGTCCCAGCACCGAACCTTGCGGTACCCCACTGGTCACTGCCTGCCATTCCGAAAGGGACCCATTTATCCCCACTCTTTGCCTTCTGTCTGTCAACCAATTTTCTATCCATGTCAGTACCCTACCCCCAATACCATGTGCCCTAATTTTGCCCACTAATCTCCTATGTGGGACCTTGTCGAAGGCTTTCTGAAAGTCGAGGTACACCACATCCACTGACTCTCCCTTGTCAATTTTCCTAGTTACATCCTCAAAAAATTCCAGTAGATTTGTCAAGCATGATTTCCCCTTCGTAAATCCATGCTGACTCGGAATGATCCCGTTACTGCTATCCAAATGCTCAGCAATTTCGTCTTTTATAATTGACTCCAGCATCTTCCCCACCACTGATGTCAGACTAACTGGTCTATAATTACCCGTTTTCTCTCTCCCTCCTTTCTTAAAAAGTGGGATAACATTTGCTATCCTCCAATCCACAGGAACTGATCCTGAATCTATAGAACATTGAAAAATGATCTCCAATGCTTCCACTATTTCTAGAGCCACCTCCTTAAGTACTCTGGGATGCAGACCATCAGGCCCTGGGGATTTATCAGCCTTCAGTCCCATCAGTCTACCCAAAACCATTTCCTGCCTAATGTGGATTTCCTTCAGTTCCTCCATCACCCTAGGTTCTCCGGCCCCTAGAACATTTGGGAGATTGTGTGTATCTTCCTCAGTGAAGACAGATCCAAAGTAACGGTTTAACTCGTCTGCCATTTCTTTGTTCCCCATAATAAATTCCCCTGCTTCTGTCTTCAAGGGACCCACATTTGCCTTGACTATTTTTTTCCTCTTCACGTACCTAAAAAAACTTTTGCTATCCTCCTTTATATTATTGGCTAGTTTACCCTCGTACCTCATCTTTTCTCCCCGTATTGCCTTTTTAGTTAACTTTTGTTGCTCTTTAAAAGAGTCCCAATCCTCTGTCTTCCCACTCTTCTTTGCTATGTTATACTTCCTCTCCTTAATTTTTATGCTGTCCCTGACTTCCCTCGTCAGCCACAGGTGTCTCTTACTCCCCTTAGAGTCTTTCCACCTCTTTGGAATAAATCGATCCTGCAACCTCTGCATTATTCCCAGGAATACCTGCCATTGCTGTTCTACCGTCTTCCCTGCTAGGGCCTCCTTCCAATCAATTTTGGCCAGCTCCTGCCTCATGCCTCTGTAATCCCCTTTGCTATACTGTAATACCGACACTTCCGATTTTCCCTTCTGCCTTTCCATTTGCAGAGTAAAACTTATCATGTTGTAATCACTGCCTCCTAATGGCTCTTTTACCTCTAGTCCCCTTATCAGATCAGGATCATTACACAACACTAAATCCAGAATTGCCTTCTCCCTGGTAGGCTCCAGTACAAGCTGTTCTAAGAATCCATCTCGAAGGCACTCTACAAACTCTCTTTCCTGGGGTCCATTTCCAACCTGATTTTCCCAGTCTACCTGCATGTTGAAATCTCCCATAACCACCGTAGCATTACATTTTTGACACGCCAATTTTATCTCCTGATTCAACTTGCACCCTATGTCGAGGCTACTGTTTGGGGGCCTATAGATAACTCCCATTAGGGTCTTTTTACCCTTACAATTTCTCATTTCTATCCATACTGATTCAACATCTCCTGATTCTATGTCACCCCTTGCAAGGGAATGAATATCATTCCTTACCATCAGAGCAACCCCACCCCCTCTGCCCACCTGTCTGTCTTTTCTATACGTTGTGTACCCCTGAATATTCAGTTCCCAGCCCTGGTCCTCTTGTAGCCATGTCTCAGTGATCCCTACAACATCATACTTGCCCATGACTAACTGAGCCTCAAGCTCATCCACTTTATTTTTTATACTACGCGCATTTAAGTACAACACTTTAACTTCTGTATTTACCTCCCCTCTCACATCGTTCACAATTGGCCCTGCCCTTAATTTCTTTTCCGCTCTAGAACTTCTGTTCCCATTCTTCCGAGAGTCTTTTGCAATATCTCCTGTATTCCCTTTTACCTCATCTTCATATTCACAATTTGTTAACCCCTCCCCCCCACTACTTAGTTTAAAGCCACAGGTGTCACACTAGCAAACCTGCCTGCCAGAATGTTTGTCCCCCTGCTGTTAAGATGCAACCCGTCCCTTTTGTACAAGTCACCCCTAGCCCAGAAGAGATCCCAGTGGTCCAGAAATCTAAATCCCTGCTCTCTGCACCAGCCCCTCAGCCATAAATTCATACCCTCTATCTCTCTGTTCCTGGCCTCACCAGCACGAGGTACCGGTAGCAGTCCAGAGATAACTACCTTCGACGTCCTACTTCTCAGTGCTTTTCCCAACTCTCTAAACTCCCGCTGTAGCACCTCCTTCCTCTTCCGCCCGACGTCATTCGTGCCCACGTGCACAACGACTTCAGGTTGATCGCCTTCCCTCACTAGGATTTTCTGAAGCCGGTCTGTGATGTGTTGAACCCTGGCACCAGGGAGGCAACAGACCATCCTCAAGTCCCTCCTGCTGCCACAGAATCTTCTGTCCGTCCCTCGGACTATGGAGTCACCGACCACTACGGCTCTTCCAGACTTCGGTCTCCCCTGTCGAGTATCCTTGCCAACAGGTCCGCCACTCGGACTGGAAACGTCTTCTGCCCCGACAGTTCCCAAGAGGGTATACCTATTTGCAATAGGCACAGCCACTGGGGTCTCCCGTAGTCCACGTCCACTCCCCCCTGAAACAGTCTCCCACCTTCGCTCGACCTGGACCCTTGGCGTGACAGCCTCACAATAGGTCCTGTCGAGGAAACTCTCGCATTCTCGGATGGCCCTGAGGTCATCCAACTGCCTCTCCAACTCCACCACACGTCCCTTCAGGAGCTGCACCTGGACACAGTTCTTGCAGGTGTAGCTCCCAGAAGCTCCAGCGACGTCCCTGTCTTCCCACATCCTGCAGGAAACACACCGCACCAACTTTTCCGCCATCACCTTGTGCCTATAACCAGCTCTGGCTTAAAACAATCGTATCCTCCTCACCTCAGCCTCCTCGCCGAAGACTCGCAGCCAAAGACTCGCACTTTTCTCACTGGGCTGCACCTGAACAGGGCTGCACCCTTTTGCAAGTATTGCTTATATCACCAATTAAATTGCCTGATTGTCCAATTTACCTGACTTCTCACTTAAACTAGCACTTACTTTACTGCTCAGCCAACGGGCGTCCTTGCTCTAGCACTTACTTTACTGCTCAGCCAACGGGCGTCCTTGCTCTGCTCCCGGACTTTTCAAATTGACTACTAGCTTCCTTTTGGCGCTCTTTTTAAACTGCCTGTTCAACTGTGATTAGCACTTACTTTACTGCTCAGCCAACGGGCGTCCTTGCTCTGCTCCCGGACTTTTCAAATTGACTACTAGCTTCCTTTTGGCGCTCTTTTTAAACTGCCTGTTCAACTGTGATTAGCACTTACTTTACTGCTCAGCCAACGGGCGTCCTTGCTCTGCTCCCGGATTATGCCCAGAAATTCCTGCCATTGCTGTTCCACCGACATTCCTGCTAGGATCCTTTTCCATTCGACCTTGGCCAGCTCCTCTATCATGCCTTCATAGTCCCCTTTGTTCAACTGCAACACTGACATTTCTGATTTAACCTTCTCCCTCTCAAATTGCAGATTAAAACTATTCATATTATGGTCACTACCTCCAAGCGGTTCCTTTTCCTCGAGTTCCCTTATTAAATCTGGTTTGTTGGACAACACTGAATCCAGAATTGCCATCTCTCTGGTAGGCTGGAGTACAAACTGCTCTAAGAATCCATCTCGAAGGCACACTGCAAACTCCTTTTCTTGGGGTCCAGAACCAACCTGATTTTCCCTGTCTCCCTGTGAACTGTGAGGAAGGTGCAATGAGGTTGCAGGGTGACTTGGACAGGTTGTGTGAGTGGGTGGATGCATGGCAGATGTAGTTTAATGTGGATAAGTGTGAGGTTATCCACGTTGGTGGTAAGAATAGGAAGGCAGAGTATTATCTGAATGGTGTCAAGTTAGGAAAAGGGGACGTACTACGAGATCTGGGTGTCCTAGTGCATCAGTCACTGAAAGGAAGCATGCAGGTACAGCAGGCAGTGAAGAAAGCCAATGGAATGTTGGCCTTCATAACAAGAGGAGTTGAGTATAGGAGCAAAGAGGTCCTTCTGCAGTTGTACAGAGCCCTAGTGAGACCGCACCTGGAGTACTGTGTGCAGTTTTGGTCTCCAAATTTGAGGAAGGATATTATTGGTATTTAATTGCTAGGTTAATTCCCGGAATGGCGGGACTGTCGTATGTTGAAAGACTGGATCGACTAGGCTTGTATACACTGGAATTTAGAAGGATGAGAGGAGGTCTTATCGAAACGTATAAGATTATTAAGGGGTTGGACACGTTAGAGGCAGGAAACATGTTCCCAATGTTGGGGGAGTCCAGAACAAGGGGCCACAGTTTAAGAATAAGGGGTAGGCCATTTAGAACTGAGATGAGGAAAAAAAAAAATCAGTCAGAGTTGTAAATCTGTGGAATTCTCTGCCTCAGAAGGCAGTGGACGCCAATGCTCTGAATGCATTCAAGAGAGAGCTAGATAGAGCTCTTAAGGATAGCAGAGTCAGGGGGTATGGGGAGAAGGCAGGAACGGGCAGGAACGGGGTACTGATTGAGAATAATCAGAATGGGGTACTGATTGAGAATAATCAACCATGATCACATTGAATGGCGGTGCTGGCTCGAAGGGCCGAATGGCCTCATCCTGCACCTATTGTCTATTGTCTGCCTGCATATTGAAATCTCCCATAACCACAAACCTTTGTTACATGCCAGTTTTAACACCTGCTGCAACTTAAACCCTATACGCTATTGTTTGGGGGTCTGTAGATAACTCCCATTAGTGTCTTCTTACCTTTACAATTCCTCAACTCTATCCACAGTGACTCTATATCGTCAGACCCTATGTCATCTCTCACAAAGGACTCAATTTCATCCCTTCCCAACAGAGCTACCCCACCTCCTCTGCCCACCTGCCTGTCCTTTCTATAGGACGTATAACCCTGAATATTCAGTTCCCAGTCGCGATCCTACTGCAGCCATGTCTCTGTAATCCCCACAATGTCATATCTACCAATCTCTAACTGAGCCTCAAGCTCATCCTCTTTACTTCTTATACTTTGCACATTCATATATAACACTTTTAATCCATTACTCATCTCACCTTTCACATCGATTCCTATTACACTTGGCCATTCTCTCCTATCCTTTCGTGAGCTTTCTGTCCCGTTAATTCTGGGGTCTTAACTTTTCCTATACTCTCTTTCCCTTCAACTCCATCTTTGTTTATCCCATTTGACATCCCCCCTCCCCCCACTATTTAGTTTAAAAGAGGGGATGAATGGGAAATACATGACTCGGGGAAGGGAAATGGTCCATTTTACTCATCAATCCAGAAAGAATCAGCATTCTGTCTGGGCGATGCTTTCCTTGCCTAAACCAGCCTTTCTCCTTGAATCACTCCATGACCCACAACTCCTATCTCAAGCCTCGTGCTCTTGGAATGTCACCTGATGCTGCAAAACTTTGCATCAAATATTCAGCCTGTCATGTCTTGATCTGTGACTGGGAGACTGATGCCACAGTTTAAAATCAGGTCTTGATGTTAAAATCTGGGGTATCTCCGTGAAGCCAATATTCCAAGAGAAGAATAACTCAATTCACGCCACGCTGCATCACAGCTGCTCTGTCTTTGCCTCCCTGTAAATAACACAGCCAGGGTCAACAGTGTTTAATTGTTCCACAATGAAATTCTAACTTCCTGCAGCTTAACAAGTCTGTTAACGCAATAACATGCAGATAAATAGAAAGTAATCAATACAATACCAACAACAGTAATACCAGGTAGACATAAAAACAGAAAAGACTGGAAATACTGCGTAGGTCAGGCCGCATCTGTGGGAAGGGAAACAAAGTTCAAGTTTCCTTCAGCAGTGTGCTGACAAAGGGTGTACAATATTTCAGGTTGAATTTGGACCATGGCTGGGGACATCTCCCATTCAACAGACTTTGCTGATACACTTTACGTTCTGTGTTCACTTATAATTTTAAGTGACTGTTGTACCTTCTATCTGTGCTTGTTGTGTTGCAGATTTGTGAACTGTGCCAGAAAGGAGGAGGAACAGAACCTTGTTGCCTTCCAGCACCGGGGCAACATTTACTACAGGACCTGCAAGCCGGTTCGTCCTCACTGCGAGTTGCTGGTCTGGTACGGTGATGACTATGCCAAGGAGCTGGGAATCACATGGACCACAATGTGGATGTCAAACCAAGACCCAAAACGTGAGGATTCTGCACAAATCGGGGAACTGCAGGCAACTTTAATTGTGTGGGAAGGAACTGCAGATGCTGCAGATAGACACAAAATGCTGGATTTACTCAGGGGGACAGGCAGCATCTCGTGAGAGAAGGGATGGGTGATGTTTTGGGTCGAGACACTTCCGACTAGTTAGGGAAGAGGGAAACGAGAGATATTAAACAACAATGTGGAGAGATAAAGAACAATGAATGAAAGATATGCAAAAAAGTAAAAATAATAAAGGAAACCTACCATTTCTGGACTATCTCCGACATCTCCCTACCGTTTCTGGACCTCACCATCTCCATCACAGGAGACAGACTAGTGACTGACATCTACTATAAACCCACTGACTCGCACAGCTATCTGGACTACACTTCATCCCACCCTGTCTCCTGCAAAAAGTCTATCCCCTACTCCCAATTCTTCCGTCTTCGCTGCATCTGCGCCCGGGATGAGGTGTTTCACACTAGGACATCAGAGATGTCCCACCCCATCAGCCAGAGTATCCAACAAATCATCCTCCAACATTTCCGTCACCTCCAACGGGACCCCACTACTGGCCACATCTTCCCATCCCCTCCCCTTTCTGCGTTCCACAGAGACCGTTCCCTCCGTAACTCCCTGGTCCACTCGTCCCTTCCTACCCAAACCACCCCATCCCCACGCATTGTCCCCTGCAACCGCAGGAGATGCAACACCTATCCCTTTACCTCCCCCCTCAACTCCATCCAAGGACCGAAACAGTCTTTCCAGGTGAGACAGAGGTTCACCTGCACTTCCTCCAACCTCATCCATTGCATCCGCTGCTCTAAATGTCAATTTCTTTACATTGGCGAAACCGAACGCAGGCTCGGCGATCGTTTCGTTCAACACCTTCACTCAGTCCGCCTTAACCAACCTGATCTCCCGGTGGCTGAGCACTTCAACTTCCCCTTCCACTTCCAGTATGACCTTTCTGTCATGGGCCTCCTCCAATGCCATAGTGAGGCCCACCGGAAATTGGAGGAACAGGACCTCATATTTGGCTTGGGCAGCTTGCAGCCCAGCGGAATGAACATTGACCTCAACTTTAGATAATTCCTCTGTCCCTCTCTTCCCCTTCCCCTTCCCAGTTCTTCCTCTATCTTCCTGTCTCCACTTATATCCTTCCTCTGTCCAGCCCCCCTGACATCAGTCTGAAGAAGGGTCTCGACCCGAAACGTCACCCATTCCTTCTCTCCTGAGATGCTGCCTGACCTGTTGAGTTACTTCAGAATTTTGTGAATAAGGGAAACAGGTCTTTGTTATCTGTTTGTTTATGTGAAAATAAGAAGCTGGTGTGACTTGGGTGGGGGAGGGAGAGAGAGAAAGGGAATACCGAGGTTACTTGAAGTTAGAGAAATCAATATTCATACCACTGGGCTGCAAGCTGCCCAAGCAAAATATGAGATGCTGTTCCTCCAATTTGCGTTTAACCTCACTCTGGCAATGGTGGCGACTTAGGACAGAAAGGTCAGTGTGGGAATGGGTAGGAGAATTAAAGTGTTTAGCAACCAGGAGATCAGGTAGGTTCAGGCGGACTGCGTGAAGGTGTTCAGCAAAACGATGTTTGGTCTTGCCAATGTGTAAGAGTCCACATCTTGAACACAGTAGATGAGGTTGGAGGAGGTGCAAGTGAACCTCTGCCCAACCTGAAAGGACTGTTGGGGTGCCTGGACAGATTTGAAGGAGGAGGTATTGGGGCAGATGTTGCATCTCCTGCAAGGGAAGGTACCTGGGGAGGGGGTGGTTTGGGTGGGAAGGGCCCAATTAACCAGGGAGTTGCGGAGGGAACGGTTTCTGTGGAAGGCGGAAAGGGGTGGAGATGGGAAGACGTGACTAGTGGTGGGATACCGTTGGAGGTGGCGAAAATGTCGGAGGATTATGTGTTGTATGTGAGGGCTGATGGGGTGAAAGGTAAGGACTAGCGGACTCTGTCTCTGTTACGAATAGGGAGAGGGGGAGGAAGGCAGAGCTGTGGGGTACCGAGGAAACAGGAGTGAGGCCTCATCTCTGATGGGAGAGGGGAACCTCCATTCCCTAAAGAATGAGGACATGTCAGATGTCCTGGTAGGGAACCCCTCATCTTGATGTGGCGTAGACGGAGGAATTAGGAATAGGGGATGGAGTCTTTGCAGTAAGCAGGGTGGGAAGAAGTGTAGACAAGGTAGTTGTGGACTGTCAGTGGGTTTGTAATAGATGTCAGCCTGTGATGGAGACTGAGATCAAGAAAGGCGAGGGTGGTGTCAAAGATGGTCCAAGTGAATTTGAGTGCAGGATGGAAATTGGTGGTGAAGTTAATGAAGTCCATGAGTTCTGGATGGGTGCAGGAGGTAGTACCGATGCACTTGTCAATGTGACGGAGATAGAGGTCAGGGATAGGGCCAGTGTACGCCTGGAACAGGGATTGTTCAACACAATCAAACTTTAACTAATTTACTGTAAAATAATTACGGATGTTTAAAGTGGCACGTCAGAAACTATGATCAAAAACAAAGCAGCAGTCGTAGTAAGGATGAGAAATTTGCAGAATAGTGAAGTGCAGAGAATTGTGCTGAATGATGTCGCAGGTGTCAGAAGCACAAAAACTTTGTGGATGCACTGATTTTATTCAAAACATCCTTGGAGCAACTCACGCTGAATCACTGAGCATTTACAAAGATGCAGTCAGCCCCTTTGCCCTGCTGTCGTCCTCCGCAACTCCCAGCTCATGATGTTATTTGACATCTGCACTTTGCTTTTCACTTGCCCATTTTAACAAACCAGTTATCACACTGGGTTAGAAGAATTCTTAAAAACTTACTGACGTGTACCTTGTTCCTTGGGGGATATCAAAGACAGAATCCATCCCCCTCGAGTCTTTATCAGAATCATCTGGTGATTGATAAATCCCTCCTCCCCACAATCTTTCACTAGTCACGCCTGTAAATTATTTCAATTAACATCTCCGAGCAGCTCCATTAACACTGAAGCATTTACTAATCTGTCTTCCAAATCAGAGCGTGGATTTTTTGCTGAATGTGATCATTTCTGTTTCCTTCTCCAGCGGTAGACGGCGTGACCCAAGGAGACTGTCATCCCTGCCCTCACTGCACTATAGCATTCACCACGGCGGAGTACCTTACAAGGCACTTAAAAAGGCATCCTGAAGCCTCCATACCAACGCCAGCTGGTCAACCTTCTACTCCCAGAGTGGACGCAGATCCACAAAGTAAACGTGAGCAGAGTCCGTTGACACCATCTGACGGAAGGAGGGCAATAGGGAAGTCAGGTGATATTCCAGGACGAATAACGGAGAGACGGCATGAATGTGCTGAATGTGGGAAGTGTTTCACGTGGGCAGGGAACCTCCACCAACACCAGCGGACCCACACCGGAGAGAGGCCGTTCACATGTTCTGTCTGTGGGAAGGGCTTTGCATACTCAGGGAACCTCCACCTGCACCAACGGACCCACACCGGAGAGAGGCCATACACATGTTCTGTCTG
Source organism: Rhinoraja longicauda (assembly GCF_053455715.1). Taxonomy (NCBI): domain Eukaryota; kingdom Metazoa; phylum Chordata; class Chondrichthyes; order Rajiformes; family Arhynchobatidae; genus Rhinoraja; species Rhinoraja longicauda. The sequence continues at coordinate 40,940 of NW_027601656.1, forward strand.
TGGGAAGGGCTTTGCACAGGCAGGGACTCTCCATCTACACCAGCGGACCCACACCGGAGAGAGGCCATACACATGTTCTGTCTGTGGGAAGGGCTTTGCACGGGCAGGGACTCTCCACCTACACCAGCGGACCCACACCGGAGAGAGGCCATACACATGTTCTGTCTGTGGGAAGGGCTTTGCACGGGCAGGGACTCTCCACCGACACCAGCGGACCCACACCGGAGAGAGGCCATACACATGTTCTTCTGTCTGTGGGAAGAGCTTTTTTAATCTCTCTCAGCAGAAAGCTCACACCTGCCGTGAAACGTGCCCCGTGTGTGGGAATGTTTTTAAGGACACAGCAGCTTTCACTGTTCACCTGAGAGCCTGTGTAGAACAGTAAAAGTTCACCAATTGTCAGTGTTATCATTTCCTTTATATTATTTTATTTTATATTATTTCAATTATTTCCTTTTGAATTACGTTGAGTAATTATTTATGTTTCCAGTCAGTATCAATATTGGCACTTGCTGTATTTCCCTCTTTATGGTGATACTTTGTGTGGAGAAGTCTGGGGTGTCAGGGATGGGTCCGTGGTTCCCACTCCCTGTGTGAATTGGGGACCAGGGACAGGTATCATTGCCGCATGTCCGACCCCCTCCAGACTGCATCTTCTGACTGGGATAGACTGCCCCCACTGGGATATTCTGACTGTGCTGTTGTGATGCAGTCTGGTTCTCGCACTGAGTTCATCAACACTGCGATTGATAAACCAGCCACTTTTATTGTTGCCGCAAGTCAGGAGAACCGTTCTGTGCCGTGGGCTCATTGCTCCGGTTACTTTGATCAAACTGCTGGTCCCTGCAGGTTTCACTTTATTCCTATGATTCCTAAAATGCTGACACTGGAGTTTGAACGTTTGAAGTGTTGTTCGAAGTATAAACAGAAGGTGAGTTTGTAAATTGAATCGTTGGTTGTGTTGGTTGATGTAATTTATTTAACGGAGGTTTGAGACCCGAAATGTGTTTTAATTTGTATTATTCGGCGTTGTATTTAAAATATTTCTGTGTGAGGCGATTGACCAGCACCCGCGTTGTCCCAGCTAAATCTGTTCATGTTATTCTAATGTTATTAAAGTAATTGTGTTGTGAATCAATGTGATTGGAGTATTTTTAATGGCGGTTGCATCAACTCCTGGGAGCTCCGTGCATCACGTTCCCTGTTGTTGCTGATGGGAAGTGCAGCAGCTCAGTGGACGCACGGCGCTGGTCACTGTGTAATCCCCTCCTGCCTCATCACCAAAGCTTCCCAGCGCTCGGCGCTCCACCCCTGCCGCTGCAGCGCCTGCACACATGCACCGTCCAGTATTTATGCTCTTTGTTCAGCCGGCCGGCTTCACCCTCTGCAGCGCTGCATCAATACACACGCGGCTCATACAAGCTGTTTCCCCAGTCTGTGTCCGATGCTCTTGTGACATGGTCCCTGCTCCTCCGGCCGCCGTGAGGTTCCCGCTTTAGGCGACGAGTGCGTGTGTGTGTGTGTGTGGGACCCCGGTGAGTGCGGGCGGGAGGAAGGGCGAGGGCAGCGTCAGGAAATGGAGCGGAGACACAAGGAACTGCAGATGCTGGATTACAAATAAAATACACAGCGTTGGAGTAACTCAGCGGGTCAGGCAGCATCTGTGGGGGACATGGATAGACGACGGTTGGGGTCGGGACCTGTCTTCCGACTCTAATGGAGGGGATTGGATTCAGCTGCCGTCAAGCTGACAAAGGTCATAAGTGATAGGAGCAGAATTAGGCCATTCAGCCCACGGATGGAACAAGCTGCCAGAGGAGGTAGTTGAGGCAGGGACCAGGGATCACCATGTATCACCCCACACACAAGCACTATCCTACACCATGAGGGACAATTTACTGCAGCCAATTAACCTACAAACCTGCACGTTTTTGGAGTGTGGGAGGAAACCGGAGCACCCGGAGAAAACCCACGCGGTCACGGAGTTAGCGTATAAACCCCGCACAGACAGCACCCGTAGTCAGGATCAAACCCGGGTCTCTTTTTAAAAATATATACGAAAGCTTTTATTCAGAAAACAAAACAAACATACAAAAGGGTAACACGATCAAAGGCTGCCGATATTGGCAGTTTACAAACAAACAAACATCAAACTAATACATCGCCAACTTTATCAATAATACACTCGACGTCCCTTGGCGACCAGCGTTCACGGAAAGCCTCCAGTGGCCCCATGGACACCAGGTGTTCCCTCTCCATGGACACGCGGGCACGGACGATGGCGCGGAAGAGGGGCAGGCAGTCGACCCCGGTGCGGCCGTCGACTACCCGCTGCCTGGACCCGCAAATGGCCATCTTGGCCAGGCCCAGGTGCAGACCGACAGGGAGACCCTACCGTCCCTCCCGACCCTCCCCCCCTCTGTACCGGGTGCCCAAAAATCAGGAGCACAGGACTAAAATGGAGCCAAAACTTGGGGAGCAGCCCCTTTAGACACTCGAACACGGGCTGCAACCTCTCACACCGTAAGTACAAATGGTACACGGTCTCTTCCTCACCGCAGAAGTAAGCTGTGAGGCAGCAACTCTACCGCCGAGCCACCGTGCCGCTCTATTCCCACAGTACCGTGCTGCCCATGTTCATCACAAGACACAACAGGTCAGTTCTTCCCACAATAACAGTACAGGGGGAGAGGGGGAGTGAGAGTAACAGAACAGGGCGAGTGGGGGTAACAGTGCACAGAGAGAGGGGGAGTGGGAGTGACAGTACACGGGGGAGAGGGGGAAGACGGGGAGGGAGCAGTAACGATGCTCTCTGACTCTGTGCCACTTTGCAGATCATTCTGGCCCTAAATTCTTGACTTGCCCCTTTCCCCTCCCACTCACAGTGAAACTGCGATAACCCGGCACGGATTTCTCGGTCACCCTGACGGGTCAGTATCTGGGTCACTGAGGCTCTGCGGTGTTGGCTGGCGTCCCGTGTGTGAACAGGGAGCGCTGCTGGATGGGGTACGGTCTGTGGGCCACTTGTGTAGCCCAGCTGGGGATTAAACTCTGAATAAGATGCAAATCAGACATCAACAAACTGCAGACTCTGGAAATCTGAAATAAAAACACTAAATGCTGCAACTCTCAGCGGGTCAGGCAGCGTCTGTGGAGACGCATGCACTCATAGAACGTAAAACAGTGCCGCACAGGAACAGGCCCTTTGGCCCACAATGCCCGTGCTGAACATGATACCAAGTTAAACTAATCTCTACCTGAACAACTCGTATCCCTCCATATCCACGTAAAAAGCTTCTTAAATGTCACTACTGGTGTCTGCTTCCACCACCACCTTTTAGCTTAATTTAGTTTATAGATACAGCGCAGAAACAGGCCCTTCGGCCCACCGAGTTCGCGCCGACCAGCGATCCCCACACACTAACACTATCATACACACGCTAGGGACACTTTTTACATTTACCAAGCAATTAACCTACAAACCTGTACGTCTTTGGAGTGTCGGAGTAAACCGGAGAGAACCTACACAGGTCACGGGGAGAACGTACAAACTCCATACAGACAGCCCCCTTAGTTGTGATCGAAGCCGGGTCTCCGGCGCTGCATTCGCTGTAAGGCAGCGACTCTACCGCTGCGTCACCATGCCCCCCTGACAGCACGTTCTGGACACCCACTCTCTGTGTAAAGAAAACTTTCCCTGTTCGTCTCCTTAAGTCAATGGAAGGGAGGTTGGTTGGAGAAAGTGAGGGAAGAGAGAGAGAGAGAGACAGAGAGAGAGAGAGAGATATAAGAAAATAACTGCAGATGCTGGTACAAATCGATTTATTCACAAAATGCTGGAGTAACTCAGCAGGTCAGGCAGCATCTCGGGAGAGAAGGAATGGGTGACGTTTCGGGTCGAGACCCTTCTTCAGACTGAAGAAGGGTCTCGACCCGAAACGTCACCCATTCCTTCTCTCCCGAGATGCTGCCTGACCTGCTGAGTTACTCCAGCATTTTGTGAATAAATCGAGAGAGAGAGAGAGATGGGCAGAGAGAAACAACAGAAAAAGTGGGCGGAGGCAGGGTACACACTGAGAGGGGTTGAGCAGCGGCTCATTTGTGTCTGAGGTTGAGGTCGCTGTACAGATCCCGCTCGCCGAGAAGCAGCTCCTGTGAGGAGAGAAACACCGGTTACAGGAACAGAATAAACAGCCCACGGTGTCGGGGACGGAGGGGAAGGGGTTACAGAGACAGGGAGGGGTGTAGGGGCCGGAGGGGAGGGGGTTACAGAGACAGGGAGGGGTGTAGGGGCCGGAGGGGAGGGGGTTACAGAGACAGGGAGGGGTGTAGGGGACAGAGTTGGTTACACAGTCTGGGGGTGGATGGACTTTCACTGAGCTAAGGGGGGGGGGAGGTTTACAGAGGAGTGAATGTTGGGGTGTGGAGGCACAGGATAATGTTCTAGCTGCGGGGGAGTGGGGCAGGGACAGGGTTGGTGATGTTCAGTACGTGGAACGGGACGGAGCGGGGGAGTGGGGTACGAGGATGTTTCCACTAGTGGGGGAGTCTGGGACCAGAGGCCACAGCCTCAAAATTAAAGGACGTTCCTTCAGGAACGAGATGAGGAGGAATTTCTTTTGTCAGAGGGTGGTGAATCTGTGGGAATAATTGCCTCAGACGGCTGTGGAGGCCAAGTAAGTGGACATAATAAATTATTTCTTGACTAGTGCGGGTGTCAGGGGTTACGGGGAGAAGGCAGGAGAATGGGGTTAGGAGTGAGACATAGATCAGCCATGACTGAACGGCAGAGTGGACTTGATGGGCCGAATGGACTAATTCTGCTCCCATCACTTATGAACACCGTGGGCCAGTCTCAGTGGGCAGAGTGGGATGTGACGTAAGGATTCAGTGTGGTGGTGGTGGGTGCGGGGGTCAGTATCCTGGGGCAGACGGTGACGGGGGGGTGGGGACGGTGATTTGGGAGGCGTGGGTTCGGTGGGCAGGAGTGGGGGAGGTGGTTGGTGCCCGACACTGGGAGGGGGGAGAGAATTTAGTTCAGTTTAGTTTATTGTCACGAGTACTGAGGTACGGTGAAAGGCTTTTGTTTCGTGCTAACCAGTCAGCGGAAAGACAATGCATGATGACAATCGAGCCATTTACTGTGTATAGACGCATGATAAGGGAATAACGTTTAGTGCAAGGTAAAGCCAGCAAGGATACTCCGAGGGTCACCAATGAGGTAGATAGTAGTTCAGCACTGCTCTCTGGTTGTGGTGGGATGGTTCAGTTGCCTGATAACAGCCGGGAAGAAACTGTCCCTGAATCTGGAGGTGTGCGTTTTCACACTTCTGTACCTCTTGCCTGATGGGAGAGGGGAGAAGAGGGAGTGGCCGGGGTGAGACTGGTCCTTGATTATGCTGCTGGCCTTGCCGAGGCAGCGTGAGGTGCAGATGGCCGCGGTCATGGAGTTAGTATCTGAGGGGCAGTGCTGGTGTGGAGGGACAACAAGGAGACAAACGCCGACCTGCCTCTTTGCCACAACAGTGCCAACCTGATAGGGCGACTCCACCGGCCCATCTTCAACTTTCTGCTCCTTCGGCTGCGCCACGGAACTTTCTGGAAGACAAAATTTCATTCAGACCGCTCACTTTCCTCTTTGCCTGTCTCCGATCTCTCTTTCTTCTGGAATTCCTTCATTCATCCTTCTCTCTCCCTCTCACTCTTCCTCATTCTTTTCATTATTCTTTCCCCGTATCCATCTTCCTCATTCAACCTCTTTCACACCATCGCGCCTCAATCCCTCCCTCCCTCCCTCCCTCCCTCATCCCCTCCCTCCCTCCCACATTAATTCTCTGACACACACCTTCCATTTCCCTATTTCTCCTCCTTTCCATGTCTCTTCCCATTGATCAGTGCGGGTGTCAGAGGTTACGGGGAGAAGGCAGGAAAATGGGGTTAGGAGGGATAGATCAGCCATGATTGAATGGCAGAGTAGACTTGATGGGCCAAATGGCCTATTTCTACTCCTATCACATGACCGAATTCACCTTTTCTCCCACTGTAATTATTCAGAGTGAGAAAATTCCTGATGAGTTTGGTTTGATGAGCAGTGGCTAGAGTTTGGGGAGGAGTTTGGGTTTAGTTTAGAGATACAGCGCAGAAACAGGCCCTTCGGCCCATCGGGTCCATTAACGACCAGCGATCCCCACACATTAACACTATCCTATACACACTAGTGACAAATTTTTACATTTACCAAACCAATTTACCCACAAACCTGCACGTCTTTGGAGTGTGGGAAGAAACCGAAGATCACGGAGCGAACCCACGCAGGTCACGGGGAGAACGTACAAACTCCGCACAGAGAGTACCTACAGTTGGGATTGAACCCGGGTCTCCGGCGCTGCATTCGCTGTAAGGCAGCAACTCTACCGCTAAGCCACCGTGACCGCCGGTGCTTGGGGAGTGTGGGGGAGGGAATAGAGAAGGGTTCGGGTCTGTGGAGTGTGTGGGCAGAGGGAGAGAATGGGAAGTTGTGGGTGGTGGGAGGGAATGGGAAGGAGGTTGGGTCCATTGGGAGTGTGGGGAGCGGGAGAGAGTTTCAGTCCATGTGCAGTGTAGTGGGAGGGAATGGGGAGGAGATGGGTCCCTTGGGAGTGTGGATAGTGAGAGGGAATGGGGTGGCATTTTCAGTCCATGGGGAGTGGGGAGTGAATGGGGAGGGGTTTGTGTCCATGGGGAGTGTGGAGGGAGGGAATGGGGATGGGTTTGCGTTTGTGGGAAGTGTGGAGTGAATGGGGATGGGTTTGTTACCATGGGGAGTGTGGGGTGAATGGGGATGGGTTTGTTACCTTGGGGAGTGTGGAGTGAATGGGGATGGGTTTGTTACCATGGGGAGTGTGGAGTGAATGGGAATGGGTTTGTTACCATGGGGAGTGTGGAGTGAATGGGGATGGGTTTGTGCCCATGGGGCTTGTGGACAATGAGAGTGAATGGGATTGTGGGCAGCACTGAGATTGTTCCCGGATGATGTTGTTTATGCTGATGTGGATGAGGTATAAATATCAGCTCCAGGATACTTGGGCAATCTGTGCTGCCCCTCTTCCAAACACAGTGGTAGCAATGGGGAGGGGGGTTATGTGTAGGGTTGCCAACTGTCCTGTATTAGCAGGGACATCCCGTATTTTGGGCAAAATTGGTTTGTCCCGTACGGGACCGCCCTTGTCCCGTGTTAGGACCGGGGGGCGCTGTAGGCCCGGAAACTGTAGGCCCGGACGCTGTAGGCCCGGACGCTGTAGGCCCGGACACTGTATGCCTGGACAGTGTAGGCCCGGACACTGTATGCCTGGACAGTGTAGGCCCGGACAGTGTAGGCGCCTGGGCCGCTATAGGTCTGGACAGTGTAGGTCCGGACAGTGTAGCCCCGGACAGTGTAGGCGCCTGGGCCGCTATAGGTCCGGACAGTGTAGGTCCGGACAGTGTAGGTCCGGAGGCCCAGGCGCCACCTAACGATGGTTCCATAGCAACCCGCCTTCCGTCACGGACGGCCGCTATTGATGGAGCGGGAGCACGTGGCCACTGGCTGGGTGAGGTCACGCGTGGCGCGGGGCGGTGACGTCACCTTGTCCCTTATTTGGGAGTGAGATAGTTGGCACCCCTAGTTGGAGAGGGCCCTGATTTCAGGCTGACGCAGTGGGTACCTCCCCTCCCTCTCTCTCTCTCTCTCTCTCATGAGTAAATGCCAGTGAAGACATTCGGACATTTTCCAGATCGTCTCTGACCTCGTTTGCCGCGACATCGCGCTGCCCAGAAGATTGCGGCGGTGATGACGACGGCAAGAACAATCACGGCCATGACGTATTTCCCAGTCCTGTCACAGCCACATACTGAGGGGTGGAGAAAGGAGTCGGTGAAAGCCCAGCTCCGAGACACAGACACCACAACTTAACCCCAGACCAAGCAGGGAAAGAGATTCTCCAGCATGCAGCTCTCCACTGGATTACACTGGAATTACATAACAGGCCATTCGGCCCATCTTGGCCTGCTGTCCCTACTCTCCTCATCTCTCAGAATGTCCCACCTCCCTCTAATTCTACTTCTACTGTGCCCTCAACCCGCACCGAGAGCAGTGAGTCCACCACTCACCTCTCCCTGAGCAAAGCCATTTCCCTCTGAGGTCCCAACGGCTGTTTACTGCTGATGGCCTCCAGTTCTGCACTTCCCCACACTCCACCCACATCCATTCCATCCTAACCCTTCATTGTTTCAGAGTCGTGCAGTGGCACAGCACGGCCCATCTCATCTAAGCAAGTCCCATTTGGTCCATTTATCTCTGAACCTCTCCTATCCATATATCTGTCCAAATGTTGTTATTGTATCAACTTTAACTACATCCTCTGGCAGTTCGTTCCCAGATACCAACCACCCTTTCTGTTAAAAAGTTGCCCCTCAGGTTCCTATTAATTTATTCCCTTCTACCTTCTAGTTCTCGATCACCCTATCCTAATTCTCCTCTCTAAGATCACCCACCCCTCAGTCTCCTGTGCTCCAGAGAAAATCTTCTCTGCTCTCTTTCCAGCTTAATGATGTCTTTCCTGTAGCAGGGTGACTACAACTGAACAGGCAAAATGCAAATTGGAGGATCAGCATCTCATAATTTCACTTGGGCAGCGTACAGCCCAGTGGTATGAATATTGATTTCTCTCACCTCAGGTAGCCCCGGCATTCCCTCTCTCTCTCTATCCCTCTCCCACCCATGTCGCACAAGCTTCTCATTTTCACCCAACAAACAACTAACAATGGCCTAGAACATAGAAACATAAAAATAGGTGCAGGAGGAGGCCATTCAGCCTTTCAAGCCAGCTCGCCATTCGTTGTGATCATGGCTGATCATCCACAATCAGTAACATGTGCCCAACTTCTCCCCATATCCTTTGATTCCACTAGCCCCCAGAGCTCTATCTAACTCTCTCTTAAATCCATCCAGTGATTTGGCCTCCACTGCCCTCTGTGGCAGAGAATTCCACAAATTTACAACTCTCTGGGTGAAACGGTTCCTTCTCACCTCAGTTTTAAATGGCCTCCCCTTTATTCTAAGACAGTGGCCCCGGGTTCTGGATCCCAACATTGGGAACATTTTTCCTGCATCTAGCTTGTGCAGTCATTTTATAATTTTATGTCTCTATAAGGTCCCCTCTCATCCTTCTAAACTCCAGTGAATACAAGCCTAGTCTTTTCAATCTTTCCTCATATGACAGTCCCGCCATCCCAGGGATCAATCTCGTGAACCTACGCTGCACTGTCTCAATTACAAGGATGTCCTTCCTGAAATTAGGATACCAAAGTTGTACACAATACTCCAGGTCCGGTCTTACCAGGGCCCTATACAACTGCAGAAGAACCTATACTGAAATTCTCTCGTTATGAAGGCCAGCATGCCATTAGCTTTCTTCACTGCCTGCTGTTCCTTTATAGAAACATAGAAACAAAGAAAATAGGTGCAGGAGCAGGCCATTTGGCCCTTTGAGCCAGCACCGCCATTCATTGTGATCATGGCAGATCATCCACAATCAGTAACATGTGCCCAACTTCTCCCCATATCCCTTGATTCTGCTAGCCTCCAGAGCTCTATCTAACTCATCGTTGCTTTTTTGCATATCTTTCATTCATTGTTCTTTATCTCTCCACATCATCGTCTATATCTCTAGTTTCCCTTCCCTGTGACTTTCAGTCTGAAGAAGGGTCTCGATCTGAAAAGTCACCTATTCCTTCTCTAGAGATGCTGCCTGCCCCACTGAGTTACTCCAGCTCTGCGCAGCTGAGCTCACAGATGTCCTCACAAACATCTTCAACATCTCCCTGAGCCAGGCTGTTGTTCCCTCGTGCTTCAAAGAAACCACCATCATACCTGTGCCCAAGAAGTCTTCTCCATCCTGCTTCAACGACTACCGCCCTGTAGCGCTGACTTCAACCATCATGAAGTGCTTCGAGAGACTGGTCATGAAGCAGATCAGATCCAACCGCCCCCCCTCCCTGGACCCGTTTCAGTTTGCATATCGAGCTAAGCGGTCCACTGAGGATGCCATCTCCTCTGCTCTACACCCAGCCCTCACCCACTTGGACACTAAAAACTCATATGTTAGGATGCTGTTCATAGACTTTAGCTCAGCATTCAACACCATCATCCCCCGGCAGCTGGTTTGTAAACTAACAAATCTGGGCCTCAGCCCCCTTCTCTGCAACTGGCTGCTGGACTTCCTCACTGCCAGACCCCAGTCTGTACGGGTCGGCAGCAACACATCGGACACCATCACGTTGAGTACGGGGGCCCCACAAGGATGTGTGCTAAGCCCCCTGCTCTTCACCTTGCTGACCCACGACTGCACACCCACCCACAGCTCCAACCACTTCGTCAAGTTTGCGGATGACACAACAGTGGTGGGTCTCATCAGCAACAACGACGAGACCCACTACAGGAAGGAGGTGGACCAGCTGGCCGCGTGGTGCACAGACAACAATCTCTTCCTGAATGTGGAGAAAACAAAGGAGATTGTTGTCGACTTCAGGAGAATGCACACCCAACACCCCCACCCACTGACCATCAATGGTGCTGCTGTGGAGCAGGTGAGCAGCACCAAATTCCTGGGGGTGAACATCACCGAGGATCTCTCCTGGAGCAACAACACCACGTCCATCACCAAGAAAGCCCAGCAGCGCCTCTACTTCCTCCGCAAACTGAAGAGAGCGGGAGCCCCCACACCCATCATGTACACTTTTTACTGAGGCGCCATTGAGAGTATCCTCAGCAGCTGCATCACTGTGTGGTTCGGCAGCTGCACAGCCTCCAGCCGTAAGACCCTGCAGCGCATAGTGAACACTGCTGAGAGGATCACTGGCGCCTCACTCCCAACACTCCTGGTCCTTTACACCACCCGCCTCACCCGCAAAGCATTGAGCATTGTGGGTGACCCCTCCCACCCCTCCAATAGCCTCTTCACCCTCCTGCCTTCAGGGAGAAGGTTTCGCAACCTGAGGTCGAGCACCACCCGACTAAAGAACAGTTTGTTCCACCAGGCTGTCAGGATGCTGAACTCTCTCCCCTCCCTCCCTCCTCTCTCCCCTGCCCCCATTGGACCTGGACTTTAACACCCCACACACACGCACATCCAGCACCAGACACTTTTTTTAACGCTGCTATGGACAGGCTTTGCACTACTGTTCATTATTTTTTATTGTAATATATTCAACTTCATCTTTTTTTTCATTGAAGTGACTATATTTCATATTGATTGTTGTTTGCTGTGCCTTTTTAATTTTAACTTAATTTAATGCACTTTATTCCTCGGGAATGTGGGAAACGGTATTTCGATTTTCTGTCTGTGTAAACTAACTGAAAATTGACAATAAAGTTGACTTTGATCTTTGACTTTGATCTTGATCTTGACCAATCAGGTAGATAGGAGGTCAGGACCACTCTCTGGTTGTGGGAGGATGGTTCAGATGCCTGATAACAGCCGGAAAGAAACTGCCCCTGAATCTGGAGGTATGCGTCTCCACACTTCTGTACCTCTTGCCCCGATGGGAGAGGGGAGGAGAGGGGGTGACCGGGGGTGAGACTGGTCCTTGATTACGCTGCTGGCCTTGCCGAGGCAGCGTGAGGTGTAGACGGGGGCGGTGGAAGGGGAGCGACGGTTTGTTTGTTTGTGCGTGCGTGACAGTCTGGGCTGCTGGCCTTGCCGAGGCAGCATGAGGTGTAGACGGAATCGACGGAAGGGAGGTTGGTTTGTGTGATGGTCTGGGCTGTGTCCACAACTCTCTGCAATTTCTTGCGGTTAGCATACGACAAAAGCTTTTCACCGTATCTCGGGTACACGTGACAATAAACTCAAGTGAACTAAACTAACCACAGTTACACTTTGAACCATCCTACCACAACCAGAGAGCAGTGCTGAACTACGCTTTTCCTTATTGCTGACCCTCGGTCTATCCTTGACCGGACTTTGCTGGCTTTACCTTGCACTAAACATTATTCCCTTAACATGTGGCTAAACACTGTAAATGGCTCGATTGTAATCATGTGTAGCCTTTCCACTGACTGGTTAGCACGCAACAAAAACTTTTCACTGTACCTCAGTACACATGACAATAAACTAAACTGTAACGTGGTCTTGTAGTGGTGTATAAAATCATGAGAAGATTAGATCGGGTAGAGTCTCTTGCCCAGAGTAGGGGAATCGAGGACCAGAGAACATAGGTTTAAGGTGAGGGGTAAAAGATTTAATAGGAACCTGAGGGGTAACTTTTTCACACAGAGGGTGGTAGGTGTATGGAATGAGCTGCTGGAGGAGGTAGATGAGGCTGGGACTATCCCAATATTTCCGAAACAGTTAGACAGGTACATGGATAGGGCAGGTTTGGAGGGATATGGGCCAAACGCAGGCAGATGGGACTAGTGTAGCTGGGGCATGTTGGCCGGTGTGGGCAGGTGGGACTAGTGTAGCTGGGGGTAGCTGGGGCATGTTGGTCGGTGTGGGCAGGTGGGACTAGTGTAGCTGGGGCATGTTGGTCGGTGTGGGCAGGTGGGACTAGTGTAGATGGGGCATGTTGGCCAGTGCGGGCAGGTGGGACTAGTGTAGCTGGGGCATGTTGGCCGGTGTGGGCAGGTGGGACTAGTGTTGATGGGGCATGTTGGCCAGTGTGGGCAGGTGGGACTAGTGTTGATGGGGCATGTTGGCCGGTGTGGGGAGGTGGGACTAGTGTAGATGGGGCATGTTGGTCGGTGCGGGCAGGTGGGACTAGTGTTGATGGGGCATGTTGGTCGGTGTGGGCAGGTGGGACTAGTGTAGATGGGGCATGTTGGCCAGTGTGGGCAGGTGGGACTAGTGTAAATGGGGCATGTTGGCCGGTGTGGGCAGGTGGGACTAGTGTAGATGGGGCATGTTGGCCGGTGCGGGCAAGTTGGGAGGAAGAGCCTGTTTCCACACTGTATCACTCTGACACTATGAGAGGACATGTGTAGAGGGGTATCAGCCTGCTTGCATGCTATGTGACTCGATGACAATGGTGCCGCAGAGGTGAGAAACTAGTTGTTGTGCAAGACGGTGGTGAGGCCGCATTTGGAGTATTGCATTCAGTTTTAGTCACCCTGCTTTCAGAAGGACGTCGTTAAGCTGGAAAGAGGGCAGAGAAGATTCACGAGTATGTTGCCAGCACTCGAGAAATAGACAGGTACATGGACAGGACAGGTTTGGAGGGATATGGGCCAAATGCAGGCAAGTTGGACTAGTGTAGATGGGACATGTTGACCAGTGTGGACAAGTCGGGCCGAAGAGCCTGTTTCCACACTGTATGACTTGATGACTATGACTATGGCAGACACAAAATGCTGGAGTAACTCAGCGGGACAGGCAGCATCTCTGGAGAGAAGGAATGGGTGACGTTTCGGGACAACACCCTTCTTCAGACTGATCAGTCTGAAGAATGGTCCGGAAGTGAAGAAAGCTAATGGCATGTTGGTCTTCATAACGAGAGGATTTGAGTACAGGAGCAAAGAGGTCCTTCTGCGGTTGTACAGGGCCCTGGTGAGACCACACCTGGAGTACTGTGCGCAGTTTTGGTCTCCTAATTTGAGGAAGGACATCCTTGCTGTTGAGACAGTGCAGCGTAGGTTCACCAGGTTAATCCCCGGGGTGGCAGGAATGTCATATGAGGAAAGATTGGAAAGACTGGGCTTGTATTCACTGGGATTTAAAAGGATGAGAGGGGATCTTATAGAAAGGTATAACATTAATATAAAAGGGCTGGACAAACTAGATGTTAGAAAAATGTTCCCAATGTTGGGGGAGTCCAGAACCAGGGGCCACTGTCTAAGTAAAAAGGGGAGGCCATTTAAAACTGATATGAGAAAGAACTTTTTCACCCCGAGTTGTGAATTTGTGGAATTCTCTGGCACAGAGGGCAGTGGAGGCCAATTCACTGGATGAATTTAAAAGAGTTAGATAGAGCTCTCGGGGTTAGTGGAATCAAGGGATATGGGGAGAAGGCAGGCACAGGTTACTGATTGTGGATGATCAGCCATGATCATAATGAATGGCGCTGCTGGCTTGAAGGGCCAAGTGGACCCCTCCTGCACCTATTGTCTATGTTTCTATGCTGCCTGTCCCGCTGAGTTACTCAAGCATTTTGGGTCTACCTTCGATTTAAACTAGGTTGTTTCCTTAACAACTAAGGTTGTTTCCAACACACTATGACAATGACTATGACTTCTAAGGTTGCCAACTGTCCCGTATTAGCCGGGACATCCCGTATATTGGGCTAAATTGGTTTGTCCCATAGGGGACCGTCATTGTCCCGTATTAGGCCCAGGGGGCGCTGTAGCCCGAACACTGTAGGCCCGGACATTGCAGGCCCGGACAGTGTAGGCGGGGACACTCTACACCCAGACAGTGCAGGCCCGGAGGTGCGGGCCCCGCTTGACGAAGGTTGCATAGCAACCCGCCTCCCGGCACGGGCGGCCGCCATTGTTGGAGCGGGAGCACGTGGCCGCTGGTTGGGTGAGGTCACGTGGGGCGCGTGGTGGTGTCGTCACCTTTCGTCCTGTATTTAGGAGTGAGACAGTTGGCAACCCCTGATGACATCCCTCCCGCCAGAGGTGTGCTCACTTTCCATCGACAGGTACACCATTAACATGGCTTCGCCGTGCCGGCTCCGGACAGTACACAAGGCCGTCACGTCCACTCCCTCGCGCCCTCTCAGGGTGAGGGTGCTGTTCACCAGGTGCCCGCCTGCCACCTGCCAGGTTTGGAAATGTCCGAAGGTCTGGTTCCCGCTGAAGTTGGCCTGGGGCAGGCGCCAGGTGAGCTCTCCGGGTGGGTTGCACCAGGCCGCACACACACAGGTGACGCTCTCAGGTGTGCGGGAGCACCCCGAATCCGGCAAAATCACCGGCCCATCTGGGGAGGGAGGAACAAGACACGAGAGAGTGTGAATCTGTGGAATTATTATCATCATCATAAGGGGTCGGCCATTTAGGACTGAGATGAGGAGAAACGTTTTTACCCAGAGTTGTGAATCTGTGGAATTCTCTGCGACAGAAGGCAGCGGAGGACGATTGACTGGATGTATTCAAGAGAGTTAGATTTAGCGCTTCGGGTAGTGATACAGTGTGGAATCAGGCCCGTCGGCCCAGGTTGCCCACACTGAACAACAATGTCCCAGCTACATTGGTCCCACTTGCCTGCGCTTGGCCCATAACCCTCCAAACCTGTCCTATCCATGTACCTGTCCAACTGTTTCTTAAACGATGGGATAGTCCCAGCCTCAACTACCTCCTCCGGCAGCTTGCTCCATCCACCCACCACCCTGGTCAAGAGATATGGGGAGAAGGCAGGTACGGGTTACTGATTTTAGATGATCAGCCATGATCACATTGAATGGCGGTGCTGGCTCAAAGGGTTGAATGGCCTCCTCCTGCACCTATTGTCTATTGTCTCTCATGTAATCTTTGCACATCCCCCCAAGCCTTTCCACCAGTCACTTTAATTTTAGGTTTCATGTATTTTGTGTTTTGAGTTTTAGTATATAGATGTATGTTGTGTATTTTGTGTTTTTATGACTGTTGGCCGATCAATTTCCCTCCTGGGATAAATAAAGTTCTATCATATCGTATCGTATTGTAAAAGTCGCCCCACACATTTCCTTTACGATTTTTCCCTTTCACCTTCAAGCTATGCCCACTCAATCTTGACATTTTCACCATGTGATAAAGATTCTGACCGTCTACCTTCTCTATGCATCCCCCCGGTTGGCCAACTACCCTCACTAGAACTTTTCATCTCCAACTGCCGGCGTGACATTAACCGCCTCAAATTCTCCACTCCCCTGACTAACTCTAACCTCTCCCCTCCTGAACGTGCAGCCCTCCACTCACTCCGCAACAACCCTGACACTGACATCTACTACAAACCCACTGACTCGCACAGCTATCTGGACTACACTTCATCCCACCCGGTCTCCTGCAAAAGGTCTATCCCCTACTCCCAATTCCTCCATCTATTCTGCATCTGCGCCCGGGATGAGGTGTTTCACACTAGGGCATCAGAGATGTCCTCATTCTTCAGGAAACGGGGCTTCCCCTCTTCCATTATAGATGAGGCTCTCACTAGGGTCTCTTCTATATCCCGCAGCTCCGCTCTTGCTCCCCCTCCCCCCATTCGTAACAAGGACAGAATCCCCCTCATTCTCACCTTCCACCCCATCAGCCAGCGTATCCAACAAATCATCCTCCAACATTTCCGTCACCTCCAACGGGACCCCACCACTGGCTATATCTTCCCATCCCCTCCCCTTTTTGCGTTCCGCAGAGACCATTCCCTCCGTAACTCCCTGGTCCACTCGTCCCTTCCTACCCAAACCACCCCAACCCCGGGCACTTTCCCCTGCAACCGCAGGAGATGCAACACCTGTCCCTTTACCTCCCCCCTCAACTCCATCCAAGGACCCAAACAGTCTTTCCAGGTGAGACAGAGGTTCACCTGCACCTTCTCCAACCTCATCTATTGTATCCGCTGCTCTAGATGTCAACTTCTTTACATCGGCGAATCCAAACGCAGGCTCGGCGATCGTTTCGCTCAACACATTCGTTCAGTCCGCCTTAACCAACCTGATCTCCCGGTGGTTGAGCACTTCAACTCCCCCTCCCATTCCCAGTCTGACCTTTCTGTCATGGGCCTCCTCCAGTGCCATAGTGAGGCCCACCGGAAATTGGAGGAACAGCACCTCATATTTCGCTTGGGCAGCTTGCAGCCCAGCGGTATGAACATTGATTTCTCCAACTTTAGATAGTTCCTCTCTCTTCTTCCCCCCCCCCCCTCCTTCCCAGTTCCCTCTAACTTCCCGTCTCCACCTATATCCTTCCTTTGTCCAGCCCCCCTGACATCAGTCTGAAGAAGGGTCTCGACCCGAAACATCACCCATTCCTTCTCTCCTGAGATGCTGCCTGACCTGCTGAGTTACTCCAGCATTTTGTGAATAAATTATCTATGCATCTCATAGTTTTACATATTTAGAAACATAGAAAATAGGTGCAGGAGAAAGCCAATTGACCCTTCGAGCCAACACCGCCATTCAATGTGATCACGGCCGATCATCCACTATCAGTAGCCCGTGCCTGCCTTCTCCCCATATCCCTTGATTCTGCAAGCCCCTCCGGCTCTATCTAACTCTCTTTTAATCCATCCAGTGAATCGGCCTCCACTGCCTTCTGTGGCAGAGAATTCCACAAATTCACAACTCAGGGTGAAAAAGTTTTTTCTCACCTCAGTTTTAAATGGCCTCCCCTTTATTCTTGGACTGTGTGGCCCCTGGTTCTGGACTCCCCCAACATTGGGAACATTTTTCCTGCATCTAGCTTGTCCAGTCCTTTTATAATTTTATATGTTTCTACAAGATCCCCTCTATCCTAAATTCCAGTGAATACAAGCCCAGTCTTTCCAATCTTTCCTCATATGACAGTCCCGCCATCCCAGGGATTAACCTGGTGAACCTACGCTGCACTGCCTTAATAGCAAGGATGTCCTTTCTCAAATTAGGAGACCAAAACTGCACATAATATTTCTATCAGGTTTCCCCTCAGCCTCTCAACTGGGTGGTGAATCTGTGGAATTCTTTGCCACAGATGGCTGTGGAGGCCAAGTGGATAGGTAGAGACAGATAGATTCTTGATTAGTATGGGTGTCAGGGGTTATGGGGAGAAAGCAGGAGAATGGGGTTAGGAGGGAGAGATAGATCAGCCGTGATTGAATGGTGGAGTAGACTTGATGGGCCAAATGGCCAAATTCTGCTCCTATCACATGACCTATCAATGGAAAACAATCCAAAACTTTCCAACCTCTTCTTTAGTTTAGTTTAGAGACAGCACGGAAACAGGCCCTTTGGCCTACTTGCCCGCGCCGACCAGCGATCCCCGCACACGAACAGAATTCTGTACACATTAGGGACGATTTACAAATATACCAAGCCAATTAGCCTGCACACCTGTGCGTCTTTGGAGTGTGGGAGGAAACGGGAGCAAACGCACGTAGGTCATGGGGTGAACTTACAAACTCCGTACAGACAAGCACCCGTGGTCAGGATCGAACCAGGCTCTCTGGTGCTGTGAGGCTGCAACTCTACCCGCTGCACCACTGTGCCGCCCTTAAAACTCCTTATTGCTAATCTATATAACAAAACTCTCGTTTGTTTGTTTGTTTGTTCCTGAACTACAGCCAAAACGGTACACGATAGCACAACAATTTTAGGCCCACCTTATTCACCTTCGTCCCTTTGGTGTTAATGGAAGAGGTTTCATTGAAATCGGTGTTATATTTTTAAAGTTATTCACATTTTAAAGTTTAAATCTATCTCCTAGGGAGGAAGGGAGGGGGAGGGGAGAGAGGGGAAGGGGGAGTGGGAGTGGGGGAGGAGAGGGTGCTGCACCAATGCAGAAGAGGTTTGCGCCCAACCGGTCCACTTGGTCTAGTACTTTCTAATCCTGGCAACATTCTGTATCCTCGCCACATCCTTCCTGTAACGGGGTGACCAGAACTGCACACAATGCTTCAAATAATTTTATCTGACTTTCCTCATCTTTGAAAGGGAGAGGGGAAATAGAGGAAAGGTGTCGTCAAGCAGGAAAGAGTACAGAGAAGATTTACGAGGATGTTGCCAGGACTCGAGGGGCCTGAGCTACAGGGAGAGGTTGGGGCAGGCTGGGACTCTATTCCTTGGTGCGCAGGAAGATGAGGGGCGATCTTATAGAGGTGTACAAAATCATGAAGGGAATAGATTGGGTAGACGCACAGAGTCTCTTGCCCAGAGTAGGGGAATCGAGGACCAGAGGACATGGGTTCAAGGTGAAGCGGCAAAGATTCAATAGGAATCTGAGGGGTAACATTTTCACACAAAAGGATGTAGATGTATGGAACGAGCTGCCGGAGGAGGTGGTTGAGGCTGGGACTATCCCAGCGTTTAAGAAACAGACAGGTACATGGATGGGACAGGTTTGGAGGGATATGGGCTAAACGTGGGCAGGTGGGACTAATGTAGCTGGGACACGTAGGTCGTTGAAAGCAAGTTGAGCTGAAGGGCCAGTTTCCACGCTGTATCACTCTATGACTCTATATGACTATGACTTTATGGCTCTCTATGAGAAGGCAGGAGAATCGGGTTAGGAGGGAGAGATAGACCAGCCATGATTGAATGGCGGGGTAGACTTGGCCATTCGGTAGGGTTGCCAACTGTCCCGTATTAACTGGGACATTCTGTAATTTGAGCTAAATTGGTTTGTCCCTTACGGGACCGCCCTTGTCCTGTATTAGGCCCGGACGGCACTGTAGGCCTGGACGCTGTAGGCCCGGACTGTGTAGGCCCGGACGCTGTAGTCCCGGACAGTATATGCCCAGACACTGTAGGCCCGGGCGCCGCCTAATGGCGGTTGCATAGCAACCCACCTCAAGGCCTGGAAGGCCGCCATTGGTGGAGCGGGTGCACGTGGCCACTGGCTGGGTGAGGTCACGAGGGGCGCGGGGGCCGTGATGTCAAGGTTTGTCCCTTATTTGGGACTGAGGAAGTTGGCAACCCGACCATTCGGCCAGCTAATACTGCTCCTATCACTTATGACCTGATGACGTTTCGAGGGACGTGTCAGTGTGTGTGTACCCCCATTCTACAGTGAGGGTCACATGCCTCTCCCGTCCCGTGTTCATTCTCCGCCACACACTGATAGATCCCAGCGTGCCGCGGTGTCACGCGAGGGAACTCCATCTACAGCTCGTTGCTGGAACGTGTTGTGTTCAGCGTGACACCGAGATGTCCCCCATGTCAGGTTAGACGCTGATAAACTGTGGACGGAACAGAGGATCGCTGCAGAGTTTCCCTCCTCTCCTTCTCTCTTCATCCCCTCCCCTCTTCCCAGTTTTCCGACCAGTCTGACTGTCCTCGATCACTTTTTATCTGTTTGCTCCGTTGCCATCTTGATCTATTCTCCATTTTCCTCAATCTCCATCTCCTCGTCTCGTGTGCACACCTTGGACTTACTTATCTCTGTACCCCACTCTCCCCTGATGTCAGTCTGAAGAAGGGTCTTGTCCAGAAACGTCGCCCATTCCTGCTCTCCAGAGATGCTGCCTGTCCCGCTGAATTACTCCAGCATTTTGTGTCTAAACCTAGCTAATCCACTTCATCTTACACGTGGAGTGTGGGAGAGAGGCACATACAATAATAGACAATAGACGATAGACAATTGGTGCAGGAGTAGGCCATTCGGCCCTTCGAGCCAGCACCGCCATTCAATGTGATCATGGCTGATCATCCACAATCAGTACCCCGTTCTTGCCCTCTCCCCGTACCCCCTGACTCCACTAATGTCCCTGCAAAATGTATTTCAGCAGGTCAGGCAGCATCAAGGAGAGGGAATGGGTGACGTTTCGGGTCGAGACCCTTCTTCCTCCTACTTATCCTTGGCCGACAATTCTCGGACACCTTCTCCTACTTATCCTTGGAACTCACTCTAACCTCTCCCCTCCTGAACGTTCAGCCCTCCACTCACTCTGCAACCACCCTGACTTAGTCATCAAACCCACTTACAAGGGAGGTGCTGTGGTAGTCTGGTGTGCTCGAGGCCAGACGACAACTCTCAGATACCTCTTCCTACTTATCCTTGGACCCCACCGACGAGCACCAGACCTTAATCATCAACACCATCACTGACCTCATCAATTCCGGCGCTCCAACCTTATCGTTCCCCAGCCCCGCACGGCCCAATTTTACCTCCATAAACAGAACTGTCCCGGCAGACCCATTGTTTCTGCCTGTTCATGTCCCACCAAACTTATTTCCACCTACCTCGACTCCATCCTATCCCCCCTGGTCAAATTCCTCCCCACCTACGTCCAAGACACCTCACACGCTCTCCATCTCCTCGATAACTTCCGGTTCCCAGGCCCCCACGCCCTCATCTTTACCATGGATATCCAGTCACTCTACACTTCCACCCCCCACAAGGATGGTCTCGAAGCCCTCCGTTTCTTCCTCGACTGTAGAACCAGCCAATCCCCATCTACCAACGCTCACCTCCACCGAGCAGAGCTGGTTCTTACCCTCAACAACTTCTCCTTTGACTCCTCCCACTTCCTCCAAACCAGAGGCATAGCTATGAGTCTGAAGAACGGTCTCGACCCGAAACGTCACCCATTCCATCTCTCCTAGATGCTGCCTGACCTGCTGAGTTACTCCAGCATTTTGCGATACCTTCGATTTGTACCAGCATCTGCAGTTATTTTCCTACACTGCAAAATGTATTTGGTCTCCTAATTTTGGTCTCCTAATTTGAGGAAGGACATTCTTGCTCAATATTGAGGCAGCGCAGCGTAGGTTTACCAGTTTAATCCCCGGGATGGCAGGGCTGTCATGAGGAAAATCCTTTTCAGTCAGAGAGTTGTAAATCTGTGGAATTTTCCGCCTCAGAAGGCAGTGGAGGCCAATTCTCTGGATGCTTTCAAGAGCGAGTTAGAGCTCTTAATGATAGCGGAGTCAGGGGGTATGGGGAGAAGGCAGGAACAGGGTACTGATTGTGAATGATCAGCCATGATCATGGTGAATGGTGGTGCTCGCTCGAAGGACCGAATGGCCTCCTCCTGCACTTATTGTCTATTGTCGTACGAGGAAAGATTGGAAAGACTGGGCTTGTATTCACTGGAGTTCAGAAGGATGAGAGGGGATCTTATAGAGACGTATAAAATTGTAAAAGGACTGGACAAGCTAGATGCCGGAAAAAATATTCGCAATGTTGGGGGAGTCCAGAACCAGGGGCCACACACGGTCTAAGAATAAAGGGGAGGCCGTTTATAATGGAGGTGAGAAGAAACATTTCTACTTGGAGAGCTGTGAATGTGTGGGATTCTCTGCCACAGAGGGCAGTGGAGGCCGATTCACTGGATGAATTTAAAAGAGAGTTAGATAGAGCTCCAGGGGCTAGCGGAATCAAGGGATATGGGGAGAAGGCAGGCACGGGTTACTGATTGTGGACGATCAGCCGCGATCACAATGAATGGCGGTGCTGGCTCAAAGGGCCAAATGGCCTCCTCCTGCACCTGTTTTCTATGTTTCTACGTTACAAGAGGAGAGAGAGTGTGGGAGAGAGGCAGATGTACAATAATGTCCCTGCAATACATGATATATTCCACTGACTTCTCATTGATGTTCAGAGAGACATGACCGTGTGTCAACTCACATTCTACAACGAGGGTCACAGTCCCCTCCTCTTTCCCGTATTCATTCTCCGCCACACACTGATAGCTCCCAGCGTCCCGCTGTGTCACCCGAAGGATTTTCAACCACAGCTCGTTGCTGGAACGTGTTGTGCTCAGCGTGACACCGTGATGTCGCCACGTCAGGTTGGACGCTGGGAAACTCTGGACGGAACAGAGGATCGCTGCAGAGTTTCCTTCCTTTACACTGACCCCGGAATTGTTCACGTTGCTGGGGGAAGTGATGGAGATATTCTGCGGCGCGTCTAAAGGCAAACAAAGGTTTAAACTTGAGTTAACACGGCAGAATTCCACATGCCAACCAGGAGAATACGGAGAGAAAAGATGAAGTACGAAGTCTGAAGAAGGGTCTTGGCCTTTATAGGGCCCTGGTGAGACCACATCTGGAGTATTGTGCGCAGTTTTGGTCTCCTAATTTGAGGAAGGACCTTTCTTGCTATTGAGGGAGTGCAGCGTAGGTTCCCCAGGTTAATCCCCGGGATGGCGGGACTGTCATATGAGGAAAGATTAGAAAGACTAGGCTTGTATTCACTGGAATTTAGAAGGATGAGAAGGTATCATATAGAGACGTATAAAATTATAAAAGGACTGGACAAGCTAGATGCAGGAAAAATGTTCCCAATGTTGGGGGAGTCCAGAACCGGGGGCCACAAAGTCTAAGAACAAAGGGGTGGCCATTTAAAACTGAGGCGAGAAAAAACTTTCTTCACCCAGAAATTTGTGGAATTCTCTGCCACAGAAGGCAGTGGAGGCCAATTCACAGAATGAATTTAAAAGAGAGTTAAGGGCCTGTCCCACTTAGGGAATTTTTTAGGCGATTGTCAAAGTCGTAGCAGATCGGCAAAATTTTATTTTACCCGACAATGACCACGACAATGCCGAGTCAGGTCGAGATTACACTGTCTTTGGAAACATCGCGAAATTCCCACGCTGTTAGTGCTTCTCCGGCGTCCTAATTGTCGCTGAAATCACTGACAAGTCGGTAAGTACTTGAGAGTTTTCAACTATAACATCTTGTATGGGTTACTTAAAAACCAAGCTTCACGGTGACAAGGCATAAACTGGATTGACTTCCAGTTTACTAATGGAGGTATTAAGAAATTTAATTTTAACAGTGGTTACATGGATTTTTGTGAAAAGTGTGTGAGCATTCTTTGAAAATGTACGGGAGATGCATATCTGGTTTCTGGGTTGCATATCTGGGTTGGGAGCCTACTTTAAATGTGATCGCTGATGGCCATAAACATTGCGAAAATTCCCACGTTTACCTGACCGTGAAACTGTCGCCTCCAATCTGCCTGTCAAATGTCCTGACAGTAAATAAATTGGTTAAACACAAGTATTTTATGGTATCTTGAAATGACTTTACTTGAAATGATTTTAATATTATGTGCTTCTAAATGCATCTAGGAGAAACTAGCAAACCTGGGGACAGCATGCGACAGCGCCCGCAATAAGCAACGGTACCTGGCGGCAAGCCAGCTGTGGCCGAGAAATTTCACTCTGGATGATTTCCCAGCGACGCGCTGAGATCCACTACGATTCTTGGAAGACTCTTCACGATCATGCACGCGACACCCTGGCGAACTGTCGGCGACAGCCTAGTCACCGGCAGTCGCCTTAAAATTGCCTAAGTGGGACAGGCCCTTACAATAGAGCTCTAGGGGCTAGTGGAATCAAGGCATATGGGGAGAAAGCAGGCACAGGTTACTGATTGTTGATGATCAGCCATGATCACAATGAATGGCGGTGCTGGCTCAAAGTGCCAAATGGCCTCCTCCTGCACCTATTTTCCATGTTTCTAAAAGTCACCCATTCCTTCTCTCCACAGATGCTCCCTGGCCCACTGAGTTACTCCAGCACTATGTACCTGTCCACGTTCTCCAAAGATGCTGTCTGACCCGCTGAGTTACTCCAGCACTTTGCACCTATCCGTGTTCTCCAGAGATCTGCCTGACCCGCTGAGTTACTCCAGCACTTTGTACCTGTCCACATTCCCCAGAGATGCTGCCTGACCCGCTGAGTTACTCCAGCACTTTGTGTCTATAAACCTTGAACACTTTGAACCATCCTACCACAACCAGAGAGCGGTCCTGAACTACTATCCACCTCATTGGTGACCCTCGGACTATCCTTGATTGGACTTTGCTGGCTTTACCTTGCACTAAACGTTATTCCCTTATTATGTATCAATACACTGTAAATGGCTCGATTGAAATACAAATGTAACCAGTCTGACGAAGGGTCTGGACCCGAAACGTCACCCATTCCTTCTCTCCAGAGATGCTGCCCGATCCGCTGAGTTACTCCGGCACTTTGTACCTGTTCATGTTCTGCGGAGATGCTGCCCGACCCGCTGAGTTACTCCAGCATTTTGTGTCTATCTTCGGTTTAAACCACGTCTGCAGTTCCTTCCTACACATTTAATCTGCTCCACTGTGAAATCTCCGCAAGGTATGTCTACTTTGAGGAAGTTCTCCTCCTCTTTCCGACGAGAGTTAGAGTCATAGGGTGATGGTTTGGAAACAGGCCCTTCTGCCCAACTTGCCCACACCAGCCAACAGGCCCCATCTGCACTCGTTCCACCTGCCCGCATTGACCCATATCCCTCCAAACCTGTCCTATCCATGTACCTGTCCAACTGTTTCTTAAACGTTGGGATAGTCCCTGCCTCAACTACCTCCTCTGGCAGCTTGTTCAATACACCAACTACCCTTTGTATGAAAAAGTCACCCCTCAGATTCCTATTAAATCTTTTCCCCTTCACCTTGTATCTATGTCCTCTGGTCCACGATTCCCCTACTCTCGGCAAGAGACTCTGTGCATCTACCCGATCTATTCCCCTCGTGATCTTATATGCCTCTATAAGATCCCCCCTCATCCTCCTGCGCTCCAAGGAATAGTGACCCAGCCGACTCAACCACTCCCTATAGCTCACACCTTCTAGTCCTGGCAACATCCTCGTAAATATTCTCTGAACCCTTTCAAGCTTGACAATATCTTTCCTACAACATGGTGCCCAGAACTTTACACAATATTCTAAATGCGATCTCACCAACGTCTTGTACAACTGCAACATGATCTGCCAACTTCTCTACTCGATACTCTGACTGATGGAGGCCAATGTGACAAAAGCCTTTGTGACCACCTTATCTACCTGCAACTCAACCTTCAAGGAACCATGCACCTGCACTCCTAGATCCCTCTGCTCCACAACACTCCCCAGAGGCCTAACATTCATTGTGTAAGTCCTGCTCTTGTTAGACGTCCCAAAATGCAACACCTCACATTTCTCTGTATTAAACTCTTGCCCAGAGTAGGGGAATCGAGGACCAGAGGACGTTTCGGGTCGAGGCCCTTCTTTAGACTGGTGGGGGAGAAGATAAACGAGAGATAAAGACGATGGTGTAGAGAGATAAAGAACAATGAATGTCAGATCGGAGAGCAGGAGGCATCACAGAGAGGGAGCAGGATGTGGCAGAACTGCAATCTTGTGAAAGATTGCAGCAGGATCTTGATCGATTGGCCAGATGGGCTGAGTACAAAGTGCTGCAGTAACTCAACGGGTCAGTCAGCGTCTCTGGAGAACGTGGACAGGTACAAAGTGCTGGAGTAACTCAGCGGGTCAGTCAGCGTCTCTGGAGAATGTGGACAGGTACAAAGTGCTGGAGTAACTCAGCGGATCAGTCAGCATCTCTGGAGAACGTGGACAGGTACAAAATGCTGGAGTAACTCAGCGGGTCAGTCAGCGTCTCTGGAGAACGTGGACAGGTACAAAGTGCTGGAATAACCCAGCGGGTCAGTCAGCGTCTCTGGAGAACGTGGACAGGTACAAAGTGCTGGAGTAACCCAGCGGGTCAGTCAGGGTCTCCGGAGAAAAGGAATAGGTGGCGTTTCGGGTCGAGACCCTTCTTCAAACTGAGAGCCGGGGAGTGGGAAACGAGAGATATAGACGGCACAAATGAATGAAAGATATGCGAAAGCAACGTTGATCAGGTAAAATGTGGAGCGCACAATGGTCCATTGTTGGCTCTGGGGTAGGTGATAACGAGCTATACAGGCAATGATAATCATGAGGACGACAGTAAATAAAAGACGTCCCTCACCTGAAACGTCACCTTCCCTTGTCTTTCAGGATTGAAAGCCTGAGCTACAGGGAGAGGTTGGGGCATAGAAACATAGAAAATAGGTGCAGGAGGCCATTTGGCCCTTCGAGCCAGCACCGCCATTCATTGTGATCACAGCTGATCGTCCACAATCAGTAACCCGTGCCTGCCTTCTCCCCATATCCCTTGATTCCACTAGACCCCAGAGCTCTATCCAACTCTCTCTTAAATCCATCCAGTGATTTGGCCTCCACTGCCCTCTGTGGCAGAGAATTCCACAAATTCACAACTCTTTGGGTGAAAAGGTTTCTTTTCACCTCAGTTTTAAATGGCCTCCCCTTTATTCTTAGACTGTGTGTGTGGCCCCTGGTTCTGGACCCCAACATTGGGAACATTTTTCCTGCATCTAGTCCTTTCATAATTTTATACGTCTCTATAAGATCCCCTCTCATCCTTCTAAACTCCAGTGAATACAAGCCCAGTCTTTCTGGGCAGGCTGGGATTCTATTCCTTGGAGTGCAGGAGGATGAGGGGTGATCTTACAGAGCTGTACAAAATCATGGTGGGAATTGATCGGGTAGACGTACAGAGATTCTTGCCCAGAGTAGGGGAATTGAGGACCAGAGGACAGAGGCTGAAGGTGAAAAGATTTAATGGAACCTGATGGGTTACTTTTTCCCACACAGAGGGTGGTGGGTGTATGGAACGAGCTGCCGGAGGAGGTGGTTGAGTCTGGGACTATCCCAACGTTTAAGGAACATTTGGACAGGTACATGGATAGGACAGGTTTGGAGGGATATGGGCCAAACGCGGGCAGATGGGACTTGTGTAGATGGGGCATGTTGGCCGGTTGACTCCATCTACACCTCACGCTGCCTTGGCAAGGCCAGCAGCATAATCAAGGACCAGTCTCACCCCCGGTCACTCCCTCTTCTCCCCTCTCCCATCAGGCAAGAGGTACAGAAGTTTGAAAACGCACACCTCCAGATTCAGGGACAGTTTCTTTCCCAGTTGTTAACAGGCAACTGAATGATCCTACCACTACCCAGAGAGCAGTCCTGAACTACTATTTTACTATCTTTGATCGGACTTTACTGGCTTTTTCTTGCACTCAACGTTATTCCCTTATCTTGTATGCGTACACTGTGGACGGCACTATTGTAATTGTGTAGACACAAAAAGCTGGAGTAACTTAGCGGGACAGGCAGCATCTCTGGAGAGAAGGAATGGTGACATTTCGGGTCGAGACCCTTCTTCAGACAATAGGGAGAGGTTGAACAGGCTCGGATTCTATTCCCTGGAGCGCAGGAGGATGAAGAGAGATCTTAGGAGCCGTTGGAGAGGTGGGAGCGACTGGTACAGCGTCCGTGCGGTGAGTTTAAAACCAAGCGCGAGGCTTTTGTTTAACAGAGGCCCAGGAGCCGTTGGAGAGGTGGGAACGTACCACTCTGCAACGTTCCATTAGCGCGTCACACTTGAAAAAGTAACGCGGACTGGAGGGAGCAGCTGATTGGTGAGTAACCCCAGGTTTGTATTTCTGCTTTCTGATAGCACTTTGAGTTAAGGGTTCTGGGTTTTCTTTTTAGTTTTTTAGTTAAAGGTACAGCTTAAAAGGATCACGGTTTTTAAATAGGGAGTGTGCTGATTTGATTTGATTTAATTTAAGGGATTGATTTAACATAAAGGGTAAGCCATGTCAGCTGAGATCGGCCCCGTGGAGTGCTCATCCTGTAGCATGTGGGAGATCAGGGATATTGTTGGTGTCCCTGATGACTACGTGTGCAGGAAATGTGTCCAGCTGCAGCTCATGGTAGACCGCATTGAACGGTTGGAGCTGTGGTTGGATTCATTCTGGAGCATCCACGATGCTGAGAAAGTCGTGAATAGCACGTACAGTGAGTTGGCCACACGACAGGTAAAGGTTAAGCAGACAAAAAGGGAACGGGTGGCCACTAGCCAGCGTAGCATTAAGAAGGTAGTGCAGGAGTCCCCTGCGGTCATCTCCCTCCTAAACAAATATACCATGTTGGATACTGTTGGGGGAGATGGCTCATCAGGGGAAGGCAGCAGCAGCCAAGTTCATGGCACGTGGGTGGCTCTGCAGCAAAAGAGGGGAGGAAAAAGAGTGGAAGGGCTATAGTGATAGGGGATTCAATTGTAAGGGGAATAGATATGTGTTTCGGCGGTCGCAAACGAGACTCCAGGATGGTATGTTGCCTCCCTGGTGCAATGGTCAGGGATGTCTCAGCCCGGCTGCAGAACATTCTGGAGGGGGAGGGTGAACAGCGGGATGAGGTCCTACAAGGTGAATTTAGGAGCTAGGCGATAAACTTAAAAGTAGGACCCTAAAGGTAATAATCTCTGGATTACTACCAGTGCCACGTGCTGGTCAGAGTAGAAATAGGAGGATATTACAGATGAATACGTGGCTAGAAAAATGGTGCAAGGGGGAGGGATTCAAATTTCTAGGACATTGGAACCAGTTCTGGGGGAGGTGGGACCAGTACAAACAGGACGGTCTGCACCTGAGCTGGAATGGAACCAATGTCCTAGGGGGAGTGTTTGCTAGTGCTGTCAGGGAGGATTTAAACTAATGTGGCAGGGGGATGGGAGCAGGAGCAGAGAGACAGAGAGGTATAAAGTTAGGGTAGAAGCAATAGGTAACAAGGTGAAAAGTAAAAGTGGCAGGCAGACAAATCCAGGGCAAAAATCAAAAAGGACCACTTTGCAACATAATTATATAAGGGACAAGAGTGTTATAAAAACAAGCCTGAAGGCTTTGTGTCTCAATGCAAGGAGTATTCGGAATAAGGTGGATGAATTAAATGTGGAGATAGTTATTAATGATTATGATATAGTTGGGATTACGGAGACAATGGCTCCAGGGTGACCAAGGCTGGAAGCTCAACATCCAGGGATATTCTATATTCAGGCGGGATAGACAGAAAGGAAAAGGAGGTGGGGTAGCGTTACTGGTTGGAGAGGAGATTAAGGCAATGTAAAGGAAGGACATTAGCTCGGAGGATGTGGAATCGATATGGGTAGAGCTGCGAAACACTAAGGGGCAGAAAACGCTAATGGGAGTTGTGTACAAGCCACCTAACAGCAGTAGTGAGGTTGGGGATGGCATCAAACAGGAAATTAGAAATGCGTGCACTAAGGGTGCAGCAGTTATAATGGGTGACTTCAATCTACATATAGATTGTGTGAACCAAACTGGCAGGGGTGCTGAGGAAGAGGATTTCTTGGAATGTTTGCGAGATGGTTTTCTAAACCAACATTTCGAGGAACCAACGAGAGAGCAGGCCATTCTAGACCCAGCCGTGTGTGTGTGTGTGTGCGTGCGTGCGTGCGTGCGTGCGTGCGTGCGTGCGTGCGTGCGTGCGTGCGTGTGTGTTGAACTCCATCATCTGTGATGGCCCAATAATCCATCTGTCGTTATAGAGTTGTGTCAGTGTGTGTGTACTCACATTCTACAGTGAGGGTCACATCCCTCTCTCTTGTCCCGTGTTCATTCTGTGCCACACACTGATAGACCCCAGCGTCCCGCAGTGCCAGCTGAGGGAACTCCATCCACAGCTCGTTGCTGGAACGTGTTGTGTTCAGCGTGACACCGAGATGTCGCCAGGTCAGGTTGGACGCTGGGAAACTCTGGACGGAACAGAGGAATGCTGCAGAGTTTCCTTCCTTTACACTGACCCCGGAATTGTTCACGTTGCTGGGGGAAGTGATTGAGAGATTCTGCGGCGCGTCTAAAGGCAAACAAAGGTTTAAACTTGAGTTAACACGGCAGAATTCCACATGCCAACCAGGAGAATACGGAGAGAAAAGATGGACGAACGTAACCAGTCTGAGTTGCTGAGTTACTCCAGCATTTTGTGAATAAATTAACCAGTCTGATGAAGGGTCTTGACCTTTATAGGGCCCTGGTGAGACCACATCTGGAGTATTGGGCGCAGTTTTGGTCTCCTAATTTGAGGAAGGACCTTTCTTGCTATTGAGGGAGTGCAGCGTAGGTTCCCCAGGTTAATCCCCGGGATGGCGGGACTGTCATATGAGGAAAGATTGGAAAGACTAGGCTTGTATTCACTGGAAATTAGAAGGATGAGAAGGTATCATATAGAGACGTATAAAATTATAAAAGGACTGGACAAGCTAGATGCAGGAAAAATGTTCCCAACGTTGGGGGAGTCCAGAACCAGGGGCCACAAAGTCTAAGAACAAAGGGAAGGCCATTTAAAACTGAGGTGAGAAAAAACTTTCTTCACCCAGAAATTTGTGGAATTCTCTGCCACAAAAGGCAGTGGGGGCCAATTCACTGGATGAATTTAAAAGAGAGTTAAGGGCATGTCCCACATAGGCAATTTTTTAGGCGACTGTGAAAGTCGTAGCAGATCGCCAAAATTTTATTTTACCCGACGACAATGACCACGTCAATGCCGAGTCAGGTCGAGATTACACTGTCTTTGGAAACATCGCAAAATTCCCACGCTGTCAATGCTTCTCCGGCGTCCTAATTTTCGCTGAAATCACTGACAAGTCGGTAGGTATTTGAGAGTTTTGAACTATAACATCTTGTATGGGTTACTTAAAAACCAAGCTTCACGGTGACAAGGCATAAACTGGATTGACTTCCAGTTTACTAATGGAGGTATTAAGAAATTTAATTTTAAAAGTGGTTACATGGATTTTTGTGAAAAGTGTGTGAGCATTCTTTGAAAATGTACGAGAGATGCATATCTGGTTTCTGGGTTGCATATCTGGGTTGGGAGCCTACTTTAAATGTGATCGCTGATAGCCATAAACATTGCGAAAATTCCCACGCTTACCTGACCGTCAAACTGTCGCCTCCAATCTACCTGTCAAATGTCCTGACGGTAAATAAATTGGTTAAACACAAGCATTTTATGGTATCTTGAAATAACTTTACTTGAAATGATTTTAATATTATGTGCTTCTAAATGCATCTAGGAGAAACTAGCAAACCTGGGGACAGCATGCGACAGCGCCCGCAATAAGCAACGGTACCTGGCGACAAGCCAGCTGTGGCCGAGAAATTTCACTCTGGATGATTTCCCAGCGACGCGCTCAGATCCACTACGATTCTTGGAAGACTCCTCACGATCATGCACGCGACACCCTGGCGAACTGTCGGCGACAGCCTAGTCACCGGTAGTCGCCTTAAAATCGCCTAAGTGGGACAGGCCCTTATGATAGAGCTCTAGGGGCTAGTGGAATCAAGGCATATGGGGAGAAAGCAGGCACAGGTTACTGATTGTTGATGATCAGCCATGATCACAATGAATGGCGGTGCTGGCTCAAAGTGCCAAATGGCCTCCTCCTGCACCTATTTTCCATGTTTTTATGTTTCTAAAAGTCACCCATTCCTTCTCTCCACAGATGCTGCCTGGCCCACTGAGTTACTCCAGCACTATGTACCTGTCCACGTTCTCCAGAGATGCTGTCTGACCCGCTGAGTTACTCCAGCACTTTGTACCTGTCCACGTTCTCCAGAGATGCTGTCTGACCCGCTGAGTTACTCCAGCACTTTGCACCTATCCGTGTTCTCCAGAGATCTGCCTGACCCGCTGAGTTACTCCAGCACTTTGTGTCTATAAACCTTGAACACTTTGAACCATCCTACCACAACCAGAGAGCGGTCCTGAACTACTATCCACCTCATTGGTGACCCTCGGACTATCCTTGATTGGACTTTGCTGGCTTTACCGTGCACTAAACGTTATTCCCTTATTATGTATCAATACACTGTAAATGGCTCGATTGAAATACAAATGTAACCAGTCTGACGAAGGGTCTGGACCCGAAACGTCACCCATTCCTTCTCTCCAGAGATGCTGCCCGATCCGCTGAGTTACTCCGGCACTTTGTACCTGTTCATGTTCTGCGGAGATGCTGCCCGACCCGCTGAGTTACTCCAGCATTTTGTGTCTATCTTCGGTTTAAACCACGTCTGCAGTTCCTTCCTACACATTTAATCTGCTCCACTGTGAAATCTCCGCAAGGAATGTCTACTTTGAGGAAGTTCTCCTCCTCTTTCCGACGAGAGTTAGAGTCATAGGGTGATAGTTTGGAAACAGGCCCTTCTGCCCAACTTGCCCACACAGCCAACAGGCCCCATCTGCACTCGTCCCACCTGCCCGCATTGACCCATATCCCTCCAAACCTGTCCTATCCATGTACCTGTCCAACTGTTTCTTAAACGTTGGGATAGTTCCTGCCTCAACTACATCCTCTGGCAGCTTGTTCAATACACCAACTACCCTTTGTATGAAAAAGTCACCCCTCAGATTCCTATTCAATCTTTTCCCCTTCACCTTGTTCCTATGTCCTCTGGTCCACGATTCCCCTACTCTCGGCAAGAGACTCTGTGCATCTACGTGATCTATTCCCCTCGTGATCTTATATGCCTCTATAAGATCCCCCCTCATCTGCGCTCCAAGGAATAGTGACCCAGCCGACTCAACCACTCCCTATAGCTCACACCCTCAAGTGCTGGCAACATCCTCGTAAATATTCTCTGAACCCTTTCAAGCTTGACAATATCTTTCCTACAACATGGTGCCCAGAACTTTACACAATATTCTAAATGCGATCTCACCAACGTCTTGTACAACTGCAACATGATCTGCCAACTTCTCTACTCAATACTCTGATTGATGAAGGCCAATGTGACAAAAGCCTTTGTGGCCACCTTATCTGCCTGCAACTCAACCTTCAAGGAACCACGCACCTGCACTCCCAGATCCCTCTGCTCCACAACACTCCCCAGAGGCCTAACATTCACTGTGTAAGTCCTGCTCTTGTTAGACGTCCCAAAATGCAACACCTCACATTTCTCTGTATTAAACTCTTGCCCAGAGTAGGGGAATCGAGGACCAGAGGACGTTTCGGGTCGAGGCCCTTCTTTAGACTGGTGAGGGAGAAGGTAAACGAGAGATAAAGACGATGGTGTAGAGAGATAAAGAACAATGAATGTCAGATCGGAGAGCAGGAGGCATCACAGAGAGGGAGCAGGATGTGGCAGAACTGCAATCTTGTGAAAGATTGCAGCAGGATCTTGATCGATTGGCCAGATGGGCTGAGTACAAAGTGCTGCAGTAACTCAACGGGTCAGTCAGCGTCTCTGGAGAACGTGGACAGGTACAAAGTGCTGGAGTAACTCAGCGGGTCAGTCAGCGTCTCTGGAGAATGTGGACAGGTACAAAGTGCTGGAGTAACTCAGCGGATCAGTCAGCATCTCTGGAGAACGTGGACAGGTACAAAATGCTGGAGTAACTCAGCGGGTCAGTCAGCGTCTCTGGAGAACGTGGACAGGTACAAAGTGCTGGAGTATCTCAGCGGGTCAGTCAGCGTCTCTGGAGAACGTGGACAGGTACAAAGTGCTGGAGTAACCCAGCGGGTCAGTCAGGGTCTCCGGAGAAAAGGAATAGGTGGCGTTTCGGGTCGAGACCCTTCTTCAAACTGAGAGCCGGGGACTGGGAAACGAGAGATATAGACGGCACAAATGAATGAAAGATATGCGAAAGCAACGTTGATCAGGTAAAATGTGAAGCGCACAATGGTCCATTGTTGGCTCTGGGGTAGGTGATAACGAGCTATACAGGCAATGATAATCATGAGGACGACAGTAAATAAAAGACGTCCCTCACCTGAAACGTCACCTTCCCTTGTCTTTCAGGATTGAAAGCCTGAGCTACAGGGAGAGGTTGGGGCATAGAAACATAGAAAATAGGTGCAGGAGGCCATTTGGCCCTTCGAGCCAGCACCGCCATTCATTGTGATCACAGCTGATCGTCCACAATCAGTAACCCGTGCCTGCCTTCTCCCCATATCCCTTGATTCCACTAGACCCCAGAGCTCTATCCAACTCTCTCTTAAATCCATCCAGTGATTTGGCCTCCACTGCCCTCTGTGGCAGAGAATTCCACAAATTCACAACTCTTTGGGTGAAAAGGTTTCTTTTCACCTCAGTTTTAAATGGCCTCCCCTTTATTCTTAGACTGTGTGTGTGGCCCCTGGTTCTGGACCCCAACATTGGGAACATTTTTCCTGCATCTAGTCCTTTCATAATTTTATACGTCTCTATAAGATCCCCTCTCATCCTTCTAAACTCCAGTGAATACAAGCCCAGTCTTTCTGGGCAGGCTGGGATTCTATTCCTTGGAGTGCAGGAGAATGAGGGGTGATCTTACAGAGCTGTACAAAATCATGGTGGGAATTGATCGGGTAGACGTACAGAGATTCTTGCCCAGAGTAGGGGAATTGAGGACCAGAGGACAGAGGCTGAAGGTGAAAAGATTTAATGGAACCTGATGGGTTACTTTTTCCCACACAGAGGGTGGTGGGTGTATGGAACGAGCTGCCGGAGGAGGTGGTTGAGTCTGGGACTATCCCAACGTTTAAGGAACATTTGGACAGGTACATGGATAGGACAGGTTTGGAGGGATATGGGCCAAACGCGGGCAGATGGGACTTGTGTAGATGGGGCATGTTGGCCGGTTGACTCCATCTACACCTCACGCTGCCTTGGCAAGGCCAGCAGCATAATCAAGGACCAGTCTCACCCCCGGTCACTCCCTCTTCTCCCCTCTCCCATCAGGCAAGAGGTACAGAAGTTTGAAAACGCACACCTCCAGATTCAGGGACAGTTTCTTTCCCAGTTGTTAACAGGCAACTGAATGATCCTACCACTACCCAGAGAGCAGTCCTGAACTACTATTTTACTATCTTTGATCGGACTTTACTGGCTTTTTCTTGCACTCAACGTTATTCCCTTATCTTGTATGCGTACACTGTGGACGGCACTATTGTAATTGTGTAGACACAAAAAGCTGGAGTAACTTAGCGGGACAGGCAGCATCTCTGGAGAGAAGGAATGGTGACATTTCGGGTCGAGACCCTTCTTCAGACAATAGGGAGAGGTTGAACAGGCTCGGATTCTATTCCCTGGAGCGCAGGAGGATGAAGAGAGATCTTAGGAGCCGTTGGAGAGGTGGGAGCGACTGGTACAGCGTCCGTGCGGTGAGTTTAAAACCAAGCGCGAGGCTTTTGTTTAACAGAGGCCCAGGAGCCGTTGGAGAGGTGGGAACGTACCACTCTGCAACGTTCCATTAGCGCGTCACACTTGAAAAAGTAACGCGGACTGGAGGGAGCAGCTGATTGGTGAGTAACCCCAGGTTTGTATTTCTGCTTTCTGATAGCACTTTGAGTTAAGGGTTCTGGGTTTTCTTTTTAGTTTTTTAGTTAAAGGTACAGCTTCAAAGGATCACGGTTTTTAAATAGGGAGTGTGCTGATTTGATTTGATTTAATTTAAGGGATTGATTTAAATAAAGGGTAAGCCATGTCAGCTGAGATCGGCCCCGTGGAGTGCTCATCCTGTAGCATGTGGGAGATCAGGGATATTGTTGGTGTCCCTGATGACTACGTGTGCAGGAAATGTGTCCAGCTGCAGCTCATGGTAGACCGCATTGAACGGTTGGAGCTGTGGTTGGATTCATTCTGGAGCATCCACGATGCTGAGAAAGTCGTGAATAGCACGTACAGTGAGTTGGCCACACGACAGGTAAAGGTTAAGCAGACAAAAAGGGAACGGGTGGCCACCAGCCAGCGTAGCATTAAGAAGGTAGTGCAGGAGTCCCCTGCAGTCATCTCCCTCCTAAACAAATATACCATGTTGGATACTGTTGGGGGAGATGGCTCATCAGGGGAAGGCAGCAGCAGCCAAGTTCATGGCACGTGGGTGGCTCTGCAGCAAAAGAGGGGAGGAAAAAGAGTGGAAGGGCTATAGTGATAGGGGATTCAATTGTAAGGGGAATAGATATGTGTTTCGGCGGTCGCAAACGAGACTCCAGGATGGTATGTTGCCTCCCTGGTGCAATGGTCAGGGATGTCTCAGCCCGGCTGCAGAACATTCTGGAGGGGGAGGGTGAACAGCGGGATGAGGTCCTACAAGGTGAATTTAGGAGCTAGGCGATAAACTTAAAAGTAGGACCCTAAAGGTAATAATCTCTGGATTACTACCAGTGCCACGTGCTGGTCAGAGTAGAAATAGGAGGATATTACAGATGAATACGTGGCTAGAAAAATGGTGCAAGGGGGAGGGATTCAAATTTCTAGGACATTGGAACCAGTTCTGGGGGAGGTGGGACCAGTACAAACAGGACGGTCTGCACCTGAGCTGGAATGGAACCAATGTCCTAGGGGGAGTGTTTGCTAGTGCTGTCAGGGAGGATTTAAACTAATGTGGCAGGGGGATGGGAGCAGGAGCAGAGAGACAGAGAGGTATAAAGTTAGGGTAGAAACAATAGGTAACAAGGTGAAAAGTAAAAGTGGCAGGCAGACAAATCCAGGGCAAAAATCAAAAAGGACCACTTTGCAACATAATTATACAAGGGACAAGAGTGTTATAAAAACAAGCCTGAAGGCTTTGTGTCTCAATGCAAGGAGTATTCGGAATAAGGTGGATGAATTAAATGTGGAGATAGTTATTAATGATTATGATATAGTTGGGATTACGGAGACAATGGCTCCAGGGTGACCAAGGCTGGAAGCTCAACATCCAGGGATATTCTATATTCAGGCGGGATAGACAGAAAGGAAAAGGAGGTGGGGTAGCGTTACTGGTTAGAGAGGAGATTAAGGCAATGTAAAGGAAGGACATTAGCTCGGAGGATGTGGAATCGATATGGGTAGAGCTGCGAAACACTAAGGGGCAGAAAACGCTAATGGGAGTTGTGTACAAGCCACCTAACAGCAGTAGTGAGGTTGGGGATGGCATCAAACAGGAAATTAGAAATGCGTGCACTAAGGGTGCAGCAGTTATAATGGGTGACTTCAATCTACATATAGATTGTGTGAACCAAACTGGCAGGGGTGCTGAGGAAGAGGATTTCTTGGAATGTTTGCGAGATGGTTTTCTAAACCAACATTTCGAGGAACCAACGAGAGAGCAGGCCATTCTAGACCCAGCCGTGTGTGTGTGTGTGTGTGCGTGCGTGCGTGCGTGCGTGCGTGCGTGCGTGCGTGTGTGTTGAACTCCATCATCTGTGATGGCCCAATAATCCATCTGTCGTTATAGAGTTGTGTCAGTGTGTGTGTACTCACATTCTACAGTGAGGGTCACATCCCTCTCTCTTGTCCCGTGTTCATTCTGTGCCACACACTGATAGACCCCAGCGTCCCGCAGTGCCAGCTGAGGGAACTCCATCCACAGCTCGTTGCTGGAACGTGTTGTGTTCAGCGTGACACCGAGATGTCGCCAGGTCAGGTTGGACACTGGGAAACTCTGGACGGAACAGAGGAATGCTGCAGAGTTTCCTTCCTTTACACTGACCCCGGAATTGTTCACGTTGCTGGGGGAAGTGATTGAGAGATTCTGCGGCGCGTCTAAAGGCAAACAAAGGTTTAAACTTGAGTTAACACGGCAGAATTCCACATGCCAACCAGGAGAATACGGAGAGAAAAGATGGACGAACGTAACCAGTCTGAGTTGCTGAGTTACTCCAGCATTTTGTGAATAAATTAACCAGTCTGAAGAAGGGTCTTGACCTTTATAGGGCCCTGGTGAGACCACATCTGGAGTATTGGGCGCAGTTTTGGTCTCCTAATTTGAGGAAGGACCTTTCTTGCTATTGAGGGAGTGCAGCGTAGGTTCCCCAGGTTAATCCCCGGGATGGCGGGACTGTCATATGAGGAAAGATTGGAAAGACTAGGCTTGTATTCACTGGAAATTAGAAGGATGAGAAGGTATCATATAGAGACGTATAAAATTATAAAAGGACTGGACAAGCTAGATGCAGGAAAAATGTTCCCAACGTTGGGGGAGTCCAGAACCAGGGGCCACAAAGTCTAAGAACAAAGGGAAGGCCATTTAAAACTGAGGTGAGAAAAAACTTTCTTCACCCAGAAATTTGTGGAATTCTCTGCCACAAAAGGCAGTGGGGGCCAATTCACTGGATGAATTTAAAAGAGAGTTAAGGGCATGTCCCACATAGGCAATTTTTTAGGCGACTGTGAAAGTCGTAGCAGATCGCCAAAATTTTATTTTACCCGACGACAATGACCACGTCAATGCCGAGTCAGGTCGAGATTACACTGTCTTTGGAAACATCGCAAAATTCCCACGCTGTCAATGCTTCTCCGGCGTCCTAATTTTCGCTGAAATCACTGACAAGTCGGTAGGTATTTGAGAGTTTTGAACTATAACATCTTGTATGGGTTACTTAAAAACCAAGCTTCACGGTGACAAGGCATAAACTGGATTGACTTCCAGTTTACTAATGGAGGTATTAAGAAATTTAATTTTAAAAGTGGTTACATGGATTTTTGTGAAAAGTGTGTGAGCATTCTTTGAAAATGTACGAGAGATGCATATCTGGTTTCTGGGTTGCATATCTGGGTTGGGAGCCTACTTTAAATGTGATCGCTGATAGCCATAAACATTGCGAAAATTCCCACGCTTACCTGACCGTCAAACTGTCGCCTCCAATCTACCTGTCAAATGTCCTGACGGTAAATAAATTGGTTAAACACAAGCATTTTATGGTATCTTGAAATAACTTTACTTGAAATGATTTTAATATTATGTGCTTCTAAATGCATCTAGGAGAAACTAGCAAACCTGGGGACAGCATGCGACAGCGCCCGCAATAAGCAACGGTACCTGGCGACAAGCCAGCTGTGGCCGAGAAATTTCACTCTGGATGATTTCCCAGCGACGCGCTCAGATCCACTACGATTCTTGGAAGACTCCTCACGATCATGCACGCGACACCCTGGCGAACTGTCGGCGACAGCCTAGTCACCGGTAGTCGCCTTAAAATCGCCTAAGTGGGACAGGCCCTTATGATAGAGCTCTAGGGGCTAGTGGAATCAAGGCATATGGGGAGAAAGCAGACACAGGTTACTGATTGTTGATGATCAGCCATGATCACAATGAATGGCGGTGCTGGCTCAAAGTGCCAAATGGCCTCCTCCTGCACCTATTTTCCATGTTTTTATGTTTCTAAAAGTCACCCATTCCTTCTCTCCACAGATGCTGCCTGGCCCACTGAGTTACTCCAGCACTATGTACCTGTCCACGTTCTCCAAAGATGCTGTCTGACCCGCTGAGTTACTCCAGCACTTTGTACCTGTCCACGTTCTCCAGAGATGCTGTCTGACCCGCTGAGTTACTCCAGCACTTTGCACCTATCCGTGTTCTCCAGAGATCTGCCTGACCCGCTGAGTTACTCCAGCACTTTGTGTCTATAAACCTTGAACACTTTGAACCATCCTACCACAACCAGAGAGCGGTCCTGAACTACTATCCACCTCATTGGTGACCCTCGGACTATCCTTGATTGGACTTTGCTGGCTTTACCGTGCACTAAACGTTATTCCCTTATTATGTATCAATACACTGTAAATGGCCCGATTGAAATACAAATGTAACCAGTCTGACGAAGGGTCTGGACCCGAAACGTCACCCATTCCTTCTCTCCAGAGATGCTGCCCGATCCGCTGAGTTACTCCGGCACTTTGTACCTGTTCATGTTCTGCGGAGATGCTGCCCGACCCGCTGAGTTACTCCAGCATTTTGTGTCTATCTTCGGTTTAAACCACGTCTGCAGTTCCTTCCTACACATTTAATCTGCTCCACTGTGAAATCTCCGCAAGGAATGTCTACTTTGAGGAAGTTCTCCTCCTCTTTCCGACGAGAGTTAGAGTCATAGGGTGATAGTTTGGAAACAGGCCCTTCTGCCCAACTTGCCCACACCAGCCAACAGGCCCCATCTGCACTCGTCCCACCTGCCCGCATTGACCCATATCCCTCCAAACCTGTCCTATCCATGTACCTGTCCAACTGTTTCTTAAACGTTGGGATAGTTCCTGCCTCAACTACATCCTCTGGCAGCTTGTTCAATACACCAACTACCCTTTGTATGAAAAAGTCACCCCTCAGATTCCTATTCAATCTTTTCCCCTTCACCTTGTTCCTATGTCCTCTGGTCCACGATTCCCCTACTCTCGGCAAGAGACTCTGTGCATCTACGTGATCTATTCCCCTCGTGATCTTATATGCCTCTATAAGATCCCCCCTCATCTGCGCTCCAAGGAATAGTGACCCAGCCGACTCAACCACTCCCTATAGCTCACACCCTCAAGTGCTGGCAACATCCTCGTAAATATTCTCTGAACCCTTTCAAGCTTGACAATATCTTTCCTACAACATGGTGCCCAGAACTTTACACAATATTCTAAATGCGATCTCACCAACGTCTTGTACAACTGCAACATGATCTGCCAACTTCTCTACTCAATACTCTGATTGATGAAGGCCAATGTGACAAAAGCCTTTGTGGCCACCTTATCTGCCTGCAACTCAACCTTCAAGGAACCACGCACCTGCACTCCCAGATCCCTCTGCTCCACAACACTCCCCAGAGGCCTAACATTCACTGTGTAAGTCCTGCTCTTGTTAGACGTCCCAAAATGCAACACCTCACATTTCTCTGTATTAAACTCTTGCCCAGAGTAGGGGAATCGAGGACCAGAGGACGTTTCGGGTCGAGGCCCTTCTTTAGACTGGTGAAGGAGAAGGTAAACGAGAGATAAAGACGATGGTGTAGAGAGATAAAGAACAATGAATGTCAGATCGGAGAGCAGGAGGCATCACAGAGAGGGAGCAGGATGTGGCAGAACTGCAATCTTGTGAAAGATTGCAGCAGGATCTTGATCGATTGGCCAGATGGGCTGAGTACAAAGTGCTGCAGTAACTCAACGGGTCAGTCAGCGTCTCTGGAGAACGTGGACAGGTACAAAGTGCTGGAGTAACTCAGCGGGTCAGTCAGCGTCTCTGGAGAATGTGGACAGGTACAAAGTGCTGGAGTAACTCAGCGGATCAGTCAGCATCTCTGGAGAACGTGGACAGGTACAAAATGCTGGAGTAACTCAGCGGGTCAGTCAGCGTCTCTGGAGAACGTGGACAGGTACAAAGTGCTGGAGTATCTCAGCGGGTCAGTCAGCGTCTCTGGAGAACGTGGACAGGTACAAAGTGCTGGAGTAACCCAGCGGGTCAGTCAGGGTCTCCGGAGAAAAGGAATAGGTGGCGTTTCGGGTCGAGACCCTTCTTCAAACTGAGAGCCGGGGACTGGGAAACGAGAGATATAGACGGCACAAATGAATGAAAGATATGCGAAAGCAACGTTGATCAGGTAAAATGTGGAGCGCACAATGGTCCATTGTTGGCTCTGGGGTAGGTGATAACGAGCTATACAGGCAATGATAATCATGAGGACGACAGTAAATAAAAGACGTCCCTCACCTGAAACGTCACCTTCCCTTGTCTTTCAGGATTGAAAGCCTGAGCTACAGGGAGAGGTTGGGGCATAGAAACATAGAAAATAGGTGCAGGAGGCCATTTGGCCCTTCGAGCCAGCACCGCCATTCATTGTGATCACAGCTGATCGTCCACAATCAGTAACCCGTGCCTGCCTTCTCCCCATATCCCTTGATTCCACTAGACCCCAGAGCTCTATCCAACTCTCTCTTAAATCCATCCAGTGATTTGGCCTCCACTGCCCTCTGTGGCAGAGAATTCCACAAATTCACAACTCTTTGGGTGAAAAGGTTTCTTTTCACCTCAGTTTTAAATGGCCTCCCCTTTATTCTTAGACTGTGTGTGTGGCCCCTGGTTCTGGACCCCAACATTGGGAACATTTTTCCTGCATCTAGTCCTTTCATAATTTTATACGTCTCTATAAGATCCCCTCTCATCCTTCTAAACTCCAGTGAATACAAGCCCAGTCTTTCTGGGCAGGCTGGGATTCTATTCCTTGGAGTGCAGGAGGATGAGGGGTGATCTTACAGAGCTGTACAAAATCATGGTGGGAATTGATCGGGTAGACGTACAGAGATTCTTGCCCAGAGTAGGGGAATTGAGGACCAGAGGACAGAGGCTGAAGGTGAAAAGATTTAATGGAACCTGATGGGTTACTTTTTCCCACACAGAGGGTGGTGGGTGTATGGAACGAGCTGCCGGAGGAGGTGGTTGAGTCTGGGACTATCCCAACGTTTAAGGAACATTTGGACAGGTACATGGATAGGACAGGTTTGGAGGGATATGGGCCAAACGCGGGCAGATGGGACTTGTGTAGATGGGGCATGTTGGCCGGTTGACTCCATCTACACCTCACGCTGCCTTGGCAAGGCCAGCAGCATAATCAAGGACCAGTCTCACCCCCGGTCACTCCCTCTTCTCCCCTCTCCCATCAGGCAAGAGGTACAGAAGTTTGAAAACGCACACCTCCAGATTCAGGGACAGTTTCTTTCCCAGTTGTTAACAGGCAACTGAATGATCCTACCACTACCCAGAGAGCAGTCCTGAACTACTATTTTACTATCTTTGATCGGACTTTACTGGCTTTTTCTTGCACTCAACGTTATTCCCTTATCTTGTATGCGTACACTGTGGACGGCACTATTGTAATCGTGTAGACACAAAAAGCTGGAGTAACTTAGCGGGACAGGCAGCATCTCTGGAGAGAAGGAATGGTGACATTTCGGGTCAAGGCCCTTCTTCAGACAATAGGGAGAGGTTGAACAGGCTCGGATTCTATTCCCTGGAGCGCAGGAGGATGAGGGGAGATCTTATAGAGGTGTACAAAATCATGAAAGGAATAGATCGGGTAGACGCACAGAGCCTCTTGCCCAGAGTAGGTGAATCAAGGACCGGAGGACATAGATTTAAGATGAGAGTGGAAGGGAAGATTTAATAGGAACCTGAAGGGTAACTTTTTTCACGCAGAGGGTGGTGGGTGTACGGAATGAGCTGCCGGAGGAGGTAGTTGAGGCTGGGACTACCGCAACATTTCAGAACCATTTGGACAGGTAACATGGGGCGGCACAGTGGTGCAGCAGTAGAGTTGCTGCCTTACAGTGTTGGCAGCGCCGGAGACCCAGGTTCGATCCTGACCACGGGTGCTGTCTGTACGTTCTCCCCGTAACCTACGTGGGTTTTCTCTGAGATCTTCAGTTTCCTCTCACACTCCAAAGATGTACATGTTTGTAGGTTAATTGGTTTGGTAAATGTAAAAATTATCCCTAGCGTGTGTGGGATGGTGTTAGTGTGCGGGGATCGCTGGTTGAGCGGACTCGGTGGGTGGAAGGGTCTGTTTCTGCGATGTGTATCTATAAA
Source organism: Rhinoraja longicauda (assembly GCF_053455715.1). Classification (NCBI taxonomy): domain Eukaryota; kingdom Metazoa; phylum Chordata; class Chondrichthyes; order Rajiformes; family Arhynchobatidae; genus Rhinoraja; species Rhinoraja longicauda. Next base: position 84,530 of record NW_027601656.1, read on the forward strand.
CTAAGAATGTGTGTGTGTGAGAGAGAGGGAGAGTGAGTGTGTATGTGAGTGAGTGTGAGAGAGAGGGTGTATGTGTGTGAGTGAGTGTGTGTGAGAGTGTGTGTGTGTGAGAGTGTGTGTGAGAGTGTGTGTGAGTGTAGGAGTGTGTGAGTGAGTGTGTGTGAGTGAGAGAGTGTGTGTGTGAGAGAGTGTGTGTGTGTATGTGAGTGAGTGTGTGAGAGAGGGTGAGTGTGTGAGAGGGTGAGTGTGCGTGTGCGTGTGTGGTGTGTTTGAATGAGTGTGTGTGAGGGTGAGTGTGTGTGAGTGTGTGTGCCTTTGAGTGAGTGTGTGTGAGTGTGAGTGTGTGTGAGCAAGAATGTGTGTTTGAGTGAGTGAGTGTGTGTGTGAGAGGGTGAGTGTGTGTTTGAGTGAGTATGTGTGTGTGATGGTGTTCGTGTGTGAGACAGAGAGAATGTGTGTGTGTGTGTGTGTGTGTGTGTGTGAGTGTGTGTGAGAGGGAGAGTGTGTGTGTGAGAGAGAGTGTGAGTGAGACAGTGTGTGTGTGTGTGTGAGAGAGAGAGGGAGAGTGAGTGAGTGTGAGAGTGTGTGAGTGAGAGTGAGTGAGTGTGAGAGTGTGTGAGTGAGAGTGAGTGAGTGTGTATGTGAGAGAGATTGAGTGTGTGCAAGAGAAGGGGAGAGTGTGTAAGTGTGAGTGTGAGTGTGTGTGAGAGAGAAAGGGAGAGTGTGTGTGTGAGTGTGTGTGAGAGAGAAAGGGAGAGTGTGTGTGTGAGAGGGTGAGAGTGTGTGTGTGTGAGAGAGAGGGTGTGTGTGTTCGAGTGAGTATGTGTGTGTGATGTGTTCATGTGTGAGACAGAGAGAATGTGTGTGTGTGAGTGTGTGTGAGAGGGAGAGTGAGTGAGTGAGACTGTGTGTGGGAGAGTGAGTGAGTATGTGAGAGTGTGTGGGAATGAGTTTGTGTGTGTGAGAGGGGGAGAGTGAGTGAGTGTGAAAGTGTGTGTGTGTCTATGTGAGAGAGGGGGAGAGAGTGAGTGTGAGAGTGTGTAAGTGAGAGTGAGTCTGTATGTGACAGAGAGAGTGAGTGTGTGTGAGAGAAAGGGAGAGTGTGTGTGTGTGAGAGAGTGTGTGTGAGAGGGTGAGTGTGTGTGTGTGTGTGAGAGAGGAGAGTGTGGGTGTGTGTGTGTGTGTGTGTGTGTGTGTGTGTGTGTGTGTGTGTGTGTGTGTGTGTGTGTGTGTGTGTGTGTGTGTGTGTGTGTCTGTGTGTGTGTGTGTGTGTGTGTGTGAGAAACATAGAAAATAGGTGCAGGAGTAGGCCATTCGGCCCTTCGAGCCTGTACGCACCGCCATTCAATATGATCATGGCTGATCATCCAGCTCAGTAACCTGTACCTGCCTTCTCTCCATACCCCCTGATCCCTTTAGCCACAAGGGCCACATCTAACTCCCTCTTAAATATAGCCAATGAACTGGCCTCAACTACCTTCTTTGGCAGAGAATTCCACAGACTCACCACTCTCTGTGTGAAGAAATGTTTTCTCATCTCAGTCCTAAAAGACTTCCCCCTTATCCTCAAGCTGTGACCCCTGGTTCTGGACTTCCCCAACATCGGGAACAATCTTCCCGCATCTAGCCTCTCCAACCCCTTAAGAATTTTATATGTTTCTATAAGATCCCCCCTCAGTCTTCTAAATTCCAGCGAGTATAAGCCTAGTCTATCCAGTCTTTCTTCATATGAAAGTCCCGCCATCCCAGGGATCAATCTGGCGAACCTTCTCTGTACTCCCTCTATGGCAAGAATGTCTTTCCTCAGATTAGGAGACCAAAACTGTACGCAATACTCCAGGTGCGGTCTCACCAAGGCCCTGTACAACTGCAGCAGAACCTCCCTGCTCCTATACTCAAATCCTCTTGCTATGAATGCCAACATACCATTCGCTTTCTTCACTGCCTGCTGCACCTGCACGCTTGCTTTCAATGACTGATGCACCATGACACCCAGGTTACGTTGCATCTCCCCTTTTCCTAATTGGCCACCATTCAGGTAATACTCTGCTTAGAGTTTAGAGAGAGGGAGAGTGTGTGTGTGTGTGTGTGTGAGAGAGGGAGAGTGTGTGTGTGTGAGAGAGGGAGAGTGTGGGGGGGGGGGGGGTGTGTGTGTGTGCGTGTGTGTGTGTGTGTGTGTGTGTGTGTGTGTGTGTGTGTGTGTGTGAGAGAGGGAGAGTGTGTGTGTGTGAGAGAGGGAGAGTGTGGGGGGGGGGGGTGTGTGTGTGTGTGTGTGTGTGTGTGTGTGTGTGTGTGTGTGTGTGTGTGCGTGCGTGTGTGTGTGTGTGTGTGTGTGTAACTCCATCATCTGTGATGGCCCAATAATCCATCTGTCGTTATAGAGTTGTGTCAGTGTGTGTACTCACATTCTACAGTGAGGGTCACATCCCTCTCTGTTGTCCCGTGTTCATTCTGTGCCACACACTGATAGACCCCAGCGTCCCGCGGTGCCAGCTGAGGGAACTCCATCCACAGCTCGTTGCTGGAGCGTGTTGTGTTCAGTGTGACACCGAGATGTCGCCACGTCAGGTTAGACGCTGGTAAACTCTGGACGGAGCAGTGGAACGCTGCAGAGTTTCCTTCCTTCACACTGACCCCGGAACTGTTCATGTTGTTGGGGGAAGTGATGGAGAGATTCTGGGGGGCATCTGCAAAAAGATAAAATTTAGCAACCAGTTTTGCGGCACTTTCAATGATCCTTGGATTATGAAAGACTTCAGACTTGAGATACAGCGCGGAAATGGGCTCTTCGGCCCACCATGTCCACGCTGACCATCGCTCACCCGTTCACACACTAGTTCTTTGTTTAGTTTCGAGATACAGCGCGGAAACAGGCCCTTCAGCCCACCGAGTCCGCGCCGACCAGCGATCCCCGCATATCCTACACAATATCCTATCCACTATCCTACACAAACTAGGGACAATTTTTACATTTACCAAGCCAATTAACCTACAAACCTTCACGTCTTTCGAGTGTGGGAGGAAACCGAAGATCTCGGAGAAAACCCAAGCCCCCACCGGGCGATGGAAAGTCCCAGGGCCGAGCCGAGCAGGCCGATGAAGGTCCTGACCTTATGTACCAGCACTGCGAATAGATGATTGCTGTTCCTGCACAATAAACGATCTCCATACTTACATTGCACAGTCAGTGTGAGTTTCTGCTTGGATGAGACAGTTGGGTATCTGACTTTGCAGGTGAGGTCTTGCCCGTCATGTTTGAGCGCTGGGGTCAGGGACAGAACAGAAGTATATGTCAGCGTGTCACCCCGCTGAGTTTTGCTGTGCGAGGCTGACGATGGTATATCAGCAGGGGTGACCCAGGTTAAGTTGGGTGTCGTTCCATTACACTTGGTGTTGAAGGAGCAGGTCACGTTCACAGGCTGACCTGCCACCATTTTAGCGGGGAATATCGTGGGTTTATCTGCGAAATCTAACACACAGAGAAACGGATACTTTTAGTTAAATATCATTAGATGCATCGGTTCACATCGAAATCCCAGTCTTGGGTTGCCAACTGTCCCATATTAATAATAATAATAATAATAATAATAAACATTTATTTTTTATAGCGCTTTTCCAAGTGCTCAAAGACGCTTTACAAAAACAGTCAAGACATAAAAATAAACAAACGAACTGTCCTGACGGAGAAGCGGCGAACAAATAGCGCCAGCGTCCTCTCACGTCAGGGTCCGGCAGTAGACAATAAAGAACACAAGACACACAATTACAATTTTTAACACAAACAGCCATCACAGTGATTGCTCCAGGCACACCCTCACTGTGATGGAAGGCAAAAAAAAGTCTTATCTCCTCCTCATTCTTCTCCCGTGGTGCCACGAGGTGATCGAGGCTCCCAACTCTTGAAGCCCCCACCGGGCGATGGAAAGTCCCAGGGCCGAGCCGAGCAGGCCGATGAAGGTCCTGAGCCCCCACCGGGCGATGGAAAGTGCCGGGGCCAGGCCACGCAGGGCGATGAAGGTCCTGCGAGCGGGGCAATCAAACCTCGCGCTCCGGGGCGGTCGAAGCTGCTACGGCTGGAGCTCCCGAAAGCCGGTCGCCAGCCAGGGACCTGCGAGCTCCCGATGTTGCGGTTTGCAGGGCCCACGGCCGAAGCCTCCGAGATGGTAAGTCCAGGCCCTGCGACCGGAGTCTTCAAGGTCGATCCCAGCTGGAGGCCGCCAACTCCACGGTGTTAGGCCGTAGCGCGAACGGAGATACGACACGATAAAGGTCGCATCTCCGTTGAGGAGATTGGAAAAAAAGGTTTCCCCCACCCCCCACCACCCCCCACATATACAGAGTTAAAAATAGATCAAAACGTACAAAAAAAGACAGAGAGACTGCCGGTGAGCCGCAGCTGCAGAACGCAGCCACGCCCCTAACACGCCACGCCACGTCGGGACATCCCGTATTTTGGGCTAAATTGGATTTTCCCATACAAGACTACCCTTGCCCCGTATTAGGCTCGAGGAACAGTGTAGGCCCGGACAGTGTAGGCCCGGACAGTGCAGGCCTGGACAGTGCAGGCCCGAACAGTGCAGGCCTGGACAGTGTAGGCCCAGAGGCCCAGGCACCCCCTAACGGAGGTTGCGTAGCAACCCCCCTCCCGCCCCGGGCGGCCGCCATTGGTTGAGCGTGAGCACATGGCCGCTGGCTGAGTGAGGTCACGAGCGGCGCGGGGCGGTGACGTCTCCTTGTCTCGTATTTGGGAGTGCTATAGTTGGCACCCCTATCCCAGTCCCACAAGTAAATGGACATTCACAAGGATGATCCATGAACAGGGAGGAACAATGGTCAGGGGAAGTTGAAAAGGCCAGGGATCAGTAATGTCATGATGGCCTGTGATCAGGTAGATGGGGGCAGGATTCTCCACTGAGGGCTGTAAGGAGACCAAACATAGACTGGCCGATCATTTCGCTGAACATCTTCCCTCAGTCCGCCTGAACCTACCTGATCTCCCGGTTGTTAAACACTATTTCCCCTTCTCATACTGACCTTTCTGTCCTGGGCCTCCTCCATTGTCAGAGTGAGGCCAAACGCAAATTGGAGGAACAGCACCTCATATTTCACTTGGGCAGCTCACAGCCCAGTGGTATGAACATTGACCTCTCTGACTTCAAGTAACCCTTGTATTCTCTCTCACTCCATCCCTCCCCCTTCCCAGTTCTTCGACGAGCCTATCTCCGACTACATTTTATCTCTGTTTGCTCTGTTTTTACCTTCTCCCAGCTAACAATGATCTGTTGTACATTTTCCTCAATCTCCATCCTTTGTCCTGTTTTCACCTCACACTTCCTTATCTATGTATCTCCCTCACCCCTGACTTCAGTTTGAAGGGTCTCGATCCGAAACGTCACCCATTCCTTCTATCCAGTGATGCTGCCTGTCCCACTGAGTTACTCCAGCATTTTGTATTGATCTTTAAACCAGCATCTGCAGTTCCTTCCAACAATAAACAGCTACCAATGGCCTGTTCCCTTTATCACCGTTACTTTTTTTGCGCATCTTTCATCCATTTGTTCTATATCTCTCTACTTCACTGGCTATACCTCTCGTTTCCCTCTCCCCACTCTCAATCTGAAGGGTCTCGACCCAAAATGTCACCTATTCCTTTTCTCCAGAGATACTGCCTGACCCGCTGAATTACTCCAGCACTTTGTACCTGTCCACATTCTCCAGAGATGCTGCCTGACCAGCTTAGTTACTCCAGCAGTTTGTACCTGTCCACATTCTCCAGAGATGCTGCCTGACCCGCTGAATTACTCCAGCAGTTTGTACCTGTCCACATTCACCAGAGATGCTGACTGACCAGCTTAGTTACTCCAACACCTTGTACCTGTCCACATTCTCCAGTGATGCTGCCTGACCCACTGAGTTACTCCACCTTTTTGTGTCTACCTTAGGATAAGACAGTCACTGATAAATCCAATGGTTAATAACGTTCCTAAGAGAAACGTGGGGAAATAAGGTCCTTGCTACTGTAGGGAATACATATGGACAGGAAGGGTTCAGAGGGTGGGGGCCAAATATGGGCATTGGGACTAGCCCAGAATGCCAACATGGTTGGTATGGAGTAGATGGGCAGAAGGGCCTGTTTCCATGCTGTATATGACTTCGTCAAGGGTGGAGATGAATTTACAAAGAAGCTAGAAAAACCTGCAAAGGCCAGAGGAATGCACATTTAGTATTAGTACTGGTTTTTATTGTTATGTGTACTAAGATACAGTGAAAAGCTATGTTTTGTGCTACGCAAGCAGATTAAACCATTCATGAGGAAAACAAGATGTGCAGAAGAGAAAATAAAGAGGGCACCGAATATAATGCCACAGCGACAGAGAAAGTGCAGATGAAAAAAGTGCAAGGGCTGCAATGAAGTAGATTGGAAGGTAGGTCTTTTGTCCCTAGCTTACAAGAGGTGCAACCAAGTGTGTGATAACAGCAGGGAAGGAGCTTTTTCTGAATCTGGTGTGATGTGCTTTCAGCTTTTGTATCTGATGCCCGATGGGAGTAGGGAGAAGAGAGAATGACCGGGTTGTGAGTGGTACTTGTTTATATTGGCTGCTTTACCGAGGCAACGAGAAGTGTAGATGGAATCACTGTTAGCAATGTACACCGATCAGCCAAAACATTATGACCACTGACAGGTGAAGTGAATAACATTGATTATCTTGTTACAATGGCACCTGTCAAGGGGTGGGATATATTAGGCAGCAAGTGAACAGTCAGTTCTTGAAGTTGACGTGTTGGATGCAGGAGAAATGGGCAGGAGTAAAGACCCGAGTGACTTTGACAAGGGCCAAATTGTTATGGCCGGACGACTGGGTCAGAGCATCTGCGAAACAGCCAGGCTTGTGGGGTGCTCCCGGTCAGCAGTGGTGAGTACCGACCTACAGTGGTCCGAGGAGGGACAAACCACAAACCGGCAACAGGGTGTTGGGCGCCCAAGGCTCATCGATGCGCGAGGGCAGTGATGGCATCCTGATGCACTGTGGGAAGACGACAAGCCGGTGAAGGGAGTGTGATGCTCTGGGCAATGTTCTGCTGGGAAACCCTGGGTCCAGCCATTCATGGTGGATGTCATTTTGACACGTGTCACCTACCTACACATCATTGCAGACCAGGTACACCGCTTCATGGCAATGGTATTCCCTGATGGCAGTGGCATCTTTCAGCAGGATAATGCGCCCAGCAAAACTGCACACATTGTTGGGGAATGGTTTGAGGAACATGATGAAGTGTTCACGGTGTTGCCCTGGCCTCCAAATTCTCCAGATCTCAATCCGATTGAGCATCTGTGGGATGTGCCGGATCGACAAGTCTGATCCACGGCGGCTCCACCTCGCATCTTACAGGACTTGAAGGATCTGCTGCTAATGCTTTGGTGCCAGATACCACAGGACTCCTTCAGGGGGCTTGTACAGTCCATGCCTCG